>NC_142192.1:32350079-32650079 GCF_026936395.1 Plectropomus leopardus | reverse complement strand
ATGAATGACAGTCGGCCTCATGCAGCAACATTCTCTTAAATTCCATTACATTTTACATTTACATTTTCTTTTAGTTTTCCAGTGCAAAAATAAGAGAAGTCAACTTCAGATGCACCAAACGCTCTGAGGCCCATTTTACACGTACATGGGTATTTTTTAAAATGCATATGTATTTCCCTCCGGTTACAAAAAAATTCTCATCTACACCAATAGTATTTAGAAAAAGAAAACCTTTGTCCACACCAAAAGCAAAAAAGCAAAACCAAAAGCAACGCCAAAAGCAGCACGTGGCGATATGACCTCTACAGTAAGGCCACGTCGGCCAATCAGAAGCCTGAAGTCATTACTAGAAAATGCACAATAACAACAACAACAACAACAACAATAATGGTGCATCGCAGGGGAGACTGAGGTTCAGTTACACACACTCTGCCTGTGTGAGCAGCGCTGCTCAGTCACGTCTCGGCTGCCTGTCAGCTGCGGCTCATCTAGAGAAACAGAAGCTCGCCAGTTTTTCTGCTTGTGGTGTGCGATCGTCAGCAGAAACATGAAAATGGTGTTTTGATAGTTATATTGACTTTAAGCCTCTTTTAAAAACAGTTTTAATGTCTTTAATCGTCAAAGAGATTAAAGAAATAAGAACATCACCTCATGTGAGCGTAAAAATGTTTTTGGCAATAAATGGGAGTTTTTTAGAAATTGTTTTTATTTGGCGTATTTTATATTCACAATTTAATGTCTTTGCAATTTAAGGGTTATAGCAAACCCACCTACATGTTAATGTTCAGCCTGCAGTCAGTCCCACAGAGCCAGGACACTGCCAGCTGTGACAGAGAGCGCACCGACCGTTACAAAATATACTATTTTTTCACATTTACTGCACATTTTTAGGTATTTAACAAAAACAGCCTAGTGTGTTCATGTAAATATACTCACAGTCAGGTATTTACGTGGTGAGAAGTGATGAATGTGTGTAGTTTACCAGAGTAGTACTTTGAATTTTGTTGTATTTTCAAGATACAGTGACAATACAGGCATTCAGCTCTGTTCTAATGATTGGTGGAGCGACCACAAGCAACCATGTGCATCCGTTTAAAGACTGTGGAGGTGAAATGGGCCGGGTGCATGTGCTCCCAGTTCCACAGTAATCAGATTTTCTAAAACAAAAACATGCATATTTGCAGCTTTATAAATTTGATTAAAAATGCACATTTCTGTTTGTGCATACACACAGTTTTAGTCATGAATCTGTACAGTTTTCTGCCTTTGGCCCCAAGACCCGTCTGCCTGTCTCTGCTTGCCAGAACAAACAAATTCCCATGATGGGTGGGGTTCCCAAAATCGGACAAAAGTTTGGTGATACACACCCCTGCAGGTTTGGCAGTTACCAGAGAAGCATGCGAGTGTGATCAACAGGTAACTGAGGGTCTGTTTATACGCAGACTACAGGATTGCACCACAAAATATGGCCCACACACTGTTTACCGTTTTTTAACATTATGCAACAATCCTCAGCCTCTGGCAGAGGGAGCACAACAATATATTTCGCCATATTAGAATATTTATTTATGTGCTGGAAAGCTGCTGCACACTGATTAAAATAATGAAGTTGATGATAAAAAATTGAATAACACCTAAATATTTGGGCATTTTTATTAGTTCTAGCTTCACTGATGCAAGAGTTTGTACTCCTCTCAGGTTCACATCTTTAGAAAATTAATATCTTTTGGGGTCCAAGCTGTGACTCTCGTTTTTCCCAAATGTTTTCTTGTGTTTTTCCCTCCCCGCTGTCTCATGTGATTGCCTGTCTGTCTCTGTGCGTGTAACATGAACGTGGACCTCCGTCAGTCTCCCTCCTGATTACTACATTCAGCTCATCTGCTAATCTTCAGCTCAGCAGCTCTGCACTGCTGAGCCCGCGGCCCCGTCAGCAGAACATGTTGGCATTGTATCTTTCTGCAAACAAATAATTTGCATTTTCGTTTTTGAAACGTGTCATATCAATGTTTCAAAAGTGATGTGGTGTATGAGCTGACTTGGAGCCAGGCTCTATTGGACTGAGCTGCTCGACAAACCCTGCAGCATCTGTCAGAGATAACAGTAGTACAACAAGTATTTAGATCCTTTACTTGAGTATTAATACCATGCTGTGAAAATACTCTGTTACACTTGAAAGTTCAGCATTGAAAATGATACTATGATAAAATGTATAGAATGTATAAATGTAAAGATAAATGTATAGTAATGTATAGATAGATAAAATGTACTGAAAAGTGAAAAGTGAAAGTACCCAATGCAGGTAAATCTACATATAAAAGATCAAAAACTCAATATTATAACAAATAAATAATAATAATCACCCCAAAACCTGAATTATAAAAAAAAATCCTCGAAACTCAAAATTATAAAAAACAGGAAAACACATGAACATCAAAGGAATAAAAGGCAAGACAAACCCCCTTCAAAAACCAAAATTATTTTTTAAAAAATTGGAAAAAATATACAAAAATATACACCTCGAAAATCAATTTATAAAAATACAAAAAATACCCCCAAACTTAAAACTGTTTAACAAAAGAATCAAAAACATCCAAGAATTTAAAGAATATGAAAAAAATCAGAAATACACCCCCCAACCACCCAAAAAACCCTTTTTTAATCAGCTAATTGTATAAACTGTTTTTTTTTTTTTTTATTTAATTGATATATACATTAAAGTTTATAAACCCTTCTCATTTTTTTTTCAAAAATCTGAAATAAATAAATGTAGTAAAATAAAAAGTACAATATTTCCCTCTGAAATGTAGTGGAGTAAAGGTATAAAATAGCATGGAAATTAAATTCTCAAGTAAATTGCAAGTACCTCAGATTCATTCATAAGTACTCAGGCTCTCTGCCTCAGGCGACGTGCCTGAACGTAAACAAGTCAAATGGCGCTTTCAGAGCCTCCATCTCCGAAATGTAATGTTGAGCAAAAATGAGTCTCAGGCCTCAAGTATGTGATGTTTTTTCTTGTTTCTTAAATAACTTTCTCTGTTTAACCACATTCTGTTGTGCTCCTGCCCGGTGCCAACCCACAATCCTCTAGCTGCTATCGACGAGCCAAACCATTTCATATCCCCTCATCGCACATCTGCCTCCGACTCTTTGTCTGCGTTTGGGTCAATCTGCAATCCCCACAACCAACCCAAACAATCCGAAAACAACATGTTGAACATTCGACCTGATTTACTGACAATTGACTGACTACGAACAAACGCTCCATTAAGAAAAAACGGATTCATCTGTCAATAATAAAAAGAATTGTTGTTACTCTAAATTGTCAGTTTTAGTGTGATGGAAAAAAACACCAATTTCAAGACGTCAGAATGCATTTTTTTTCCTTTTATTTCATCTATTTCCATTTTTTTACATCTCATTTATTTAATAGATATTGTTGTATTTATTGAAAATAAAAGTGTAGCCCAGACAACAGATTGAAATCGATTTATCCACATTTCATGCTTGTCTGTATTGCTTTTACTGATTTTTCTGATCTATTCTGTATGTTTTACTGACCTAAATGGATTTGTTTTATCTCTGTTAAGCAAAATATAAAATTATTATTATTATTATTAACACTGCTGTTAAAAGCAGCCCATAACCGATAAGGCAGCTTCAAAGACAGCTGATGTGCACCAGGACTGAAAGTTTGGAGTTAAATATAAAATTGATTAAAAACCTGTTTACTGTATGACACAGTTAACTGTCACTATGGTAAGTGTATGCGTCAATATTTTCCAGACAAAGTCTATGAATAATTCTACGTAATTTACGAAAAACTGCCTGCAGGTTTAACGGACTTCCAGCGCGCCAAGTGTTTGGCTTGTACTCATATTTCTATGGTTTATTGTGTCTGTAGCCAGACACAGTGCGCCCCTGTATTTGTAATGTTATGATCACTGACGCCAAACCGCAAATAACCTTCAAAGCTGCGTGTAATTAGTCTGATTAAAGCCCTTGACATCTGAAACAAAGCCACAGGGGGGGTTTTCTCAGAGAGTACAGCACGGTGTCATTTCCAGGTGAAAGACTAGACACACGAAGCTCTCTGTGACTCATTTAGAGGTTAAAACTTTAGCTTCGAGCATCGACCACAGTGTGCTCAAAAGATTTCTACTAATGATATGACATGTGGTTACAGTTAGAGCTTTGCATTGTTTACTTCGTACTGTGCCATAAGTCACTGTTTCAAACAGAGCCTGTAATTAAGATTCATTTGTGAGATTTTGTGTTAAGAGGTGCTAAATAAAGAGGTCTCTCAGAGGAATTTTACAAGGAAATAATATAAAATTGTATAAAAAAAAAAACTTGCCCACAAGAAAAATCTTTATCATTTGGGGTTTGGAAGAAGACATTTTGGATGAAAAAACGGCTCACACGGCAGTCCTTATCGTTCACAATCTGCCCTAAAACAATAATATTAGGTAAATGAAGAAATGGATACCCGCATATTTATACACAGTTATTTTATTGGGTAAGAGATTTCTTTTTGAACTGAAAGAACAATTAGAGACTTTGAAAGAAAGTGGAATACATTAAGGCCACGTTTAGAAAACTAAAGATCATGATGCCTGTGTTTTTGTCTGCTTGTTTATTTGTTTGTTTGGTTTTTTTTGGGGGGGGGTGTTTTTTGTTTTATCGCATCTGTTTGTGGAACACTGATGGTTTGTGATGTGTTGGTAATTTGGTGAATCTTGTATGTATTGTTTTGATGTTATAAATATGATTTTTTTTTATTAAAAAAAGGAAGTCTGCAGGTTTATATGAATAATGTTTATATGAATAATGTTCATTGTCTTTTTTCTGAAAATATTTGCTGTTTTTGTTCTTATGTTTTATATTAATTGTTATCACTGCTGAGATTTCAGTAGGGCAGGAGAAAAAGCAAGCCAGCGCTATTTATGAAATATTGTCATACAAAACAGGCACAGGCAGTGGGAGAGTAACACAAACGACTTTGTCAGTCTCTACTTTCGGCAATTCTCAATTAACATGGGGGGGACAAAATGGATGCAGATGGACAGATGGATGGAGTTTTCTTCATTTGTTAGAAGGATGTAAATCTAGAGTGACACAGCTGTACAGACTGAGGTCGCATTTTGAAAAAATCTGATCTGTTTCTGATATAAAACCACATATGAAAGCGGATTTGAAAAGATCAGATTTAATGTAATTTGTGCTGTTCACACTGACACATCTCACACATCTGGGTCACACAGGGATGTTAAAAATCAGATTTGGGGCCTGCAGTGTGAACGTAGTGTAAAACATGCAGGATTAGTGGTACTCAAGGAGAAGTTTGGGAAACGCCGATATAAACAAATGCATTTTAAATCTGTAAGAGGAAACATTTGCAAGCTGAGCAACCTTAAACGGGTCTTTTGAAACTTTATCCAGGAGGCTTCTGGGTGGTTTTGGCCTTCATATTCGTGTCTTTGAAATCTGATGTAAATCACTGCCAGGCTCTGCAGCTCCCTGAGGTGCAACACAGTGCAGCGATGGCAAGTTCAGTCATGTCACTTGGCAAACGCAGCACACAGCAGTCACAACAAACAGACGGAGGAAATCGTATTAAAGGTACAAAAGCTGGTGTGCGCACAAGATAAAACTGCCGCCTTTCGGGGAACGTTAATCCTTAGTGGAAAGAAAGACGAGCCCTGATACGTAATATTTTCCCGGCGTTTTTGCTTTTAGAGTATACTGTTAATTAAACAGATGAACAAAAACAGGAGAGCGAGCTTCAAATGATGAACTCGTCATTAAGTTTCTGCTAAAACCTTTGGAGAAAGCCCTGCTGCTGGTCTTATTGCTGCAGTTTCATATTTAAGTAAGTGATGTGGTGTGAATCTGTGTGAATTTTTTTAACTGTTTTTGGTTGATTTACATTGCTTACTAAATGTATATGTTACTGTGTTTGCTTGTTTGTTTATTTTTCTTGATTACATGTATTTTTTTTATTTGTCAGTTATCCGTGTTGAGGTGAGATTCCTCATTACCCCCCCTTTACCTGCACAACCGTGTCTTCTTTTGTTGTTGTATTTCTGTTGTCTCTTTTTGTGCAAATACATTTTAAATATTAAATCTTTTGAAACAGGCTTCAAGTGAATTTTTCATGCAATAGCCGAAGTGTTTCGTGTTGTTTTTGTTCTTAATTCGTGTTTCCAACAGTATCAGTTAACCAACCCACATTGCTTAAATGAAGACAAATGAGTTACTGTTCTGCACGATGATTCTCAAAACCAAAAAGACAATTGAGAATCGTTCCCCATCCAAACTGATATGATCACGACAACCAGTAAATGACGTACAACATGACAAATTTCAATGCATCACACCATAGAAATGTTCCCCAGACCACAGAGTCAGACACGATGCATGTAACAAGCCTAAACTGGCTCGCTCAGGGTCTGACTGGGAACAAAATTCAACCCTGGCATTTCTACACTGGACTGACGCACAGCTCTTTCTGATGCTCATGTTAAGTTCAAATAGGCCTGAAACATCCTGCAGCATCAGCCTCAAGGTTTTTTCTCAAAATTTCTCTGCACCGCCTTCTTAAATTTGGGCCCTTTTTTTAATCTAATGCTGCCACAAACATTTGCACGGCTTGTTCCTCCAATAATTTAAGATTCAAATGTCTGATGACTAATTTTCTTCATTTGGTTAAAACATACAGCTAAGATCTAGAAAGTATATTATGGAAATTATTATGTGGCTTAAAAGTGGATAAAAAGTAAATTCATGAGATCTTCTGACAAAATCTGACTCATGCACAAAGGGGATATGACACCAGTGACTAAATATTCAGCCTTGGCCTACATTTGTTTGACATCTTTTAATCACTTTGTACGTGCATGCTTACACAAACGTTGAATGATGCGTATATGATTTACTGATGACCAATCAGTGTCAGCAGGATCTGCAACAGTTTGTGCAGCTCACACAGTAGTTAAAGCAGAATGTCATGGTCTTCAGTGAGCAATAAACAGTCACAAAATCAATAATATGGAGGGACGCCAAGATTAGCTTCTGGTCGGTGAAAGGTCAGCATGTAATGCTACTGGTATCAGAAGATTTTAGCAGTTCTCACAGAAATATGATTTTTGAGTCAACTTTGTACCTCATTTAGGCTACGGTTACAAAGACGACTGAAGCTTGTCTTTAATGGAATTCTTTGTACTCGACTATTCCTCACTTGTTTTTCCCTTTCTTCTACTTTTACTTTTGTTATACTTCCATCAAAAGTGGAAAAATAGTCAACTGAGGACAGAAAATAATGGTCATCTTCTTTATCATTATTTTTTTTTTTTACAAAAGCTTTTGTCAACTGGGTGTTTGGGAGTGTGAAGCAACAGGCACTTGTTTGTTAGCATTCATGGTGTTATTTTGTTTCTGACAGCAGAAGCTTACCAGGGTGAGATGGAGGGGTCGGGACATGAGAGGGGAACATTGGGAAAGAAGAAGGTGGTGTTCTGTCTTTCAACACGTGCTGATTTGTGTGCTGGAAACAATTGCAAACAGTTTGTATGTATTGTATGACCTTCAAAATTAGGTTTACTGTTATCAGGCTGCAGACTGATTATCACAGAAGGCCTCCATACTTCTGGAGAAACCTCAAACTGCTTTTCTTCATTCTGCCAAGGTTCTTTATAATTGATTATTTGATCCGATGATTAACAGGTGGAGTAATTTTCACAGTTCTGAGACGCTGTTTAAACCTGTTCTAAATGTCATCAAATCAAGACTCCCATTGAGCCAAATACTGCGGAGCTGCAGGATGATGTAGAGTTCAAAGTGAAGCACCTGGCAGGAAGCCTCTTTTATGGTGCCTTCGCGCTTTCACACAGGTGTCACATAAAGCTCAGCCTCTTTGGATGCAAAATCTGAAACAAAAACACGTCTGTGTTGTGACGGCATCCTCAAACAGGTGTACTAAGGTGCTATCACACCTCCCCCACAATCTTTTTTTTTCCACAGACACACACACACGCAATGAAAATGACCTCTGTTGTGCAGCTGAAAGCACTCGTCCGCCCAACAACAACCCTTGACACGATTTTCTGGGATGACGGAGGCGATCTTGAGATGACGCAGAGGAGCGCAGCGAGAGCAACAAAACGTTTTTGTTGACACACAGAAAACAGATGAACCAAAACCAAATAACTCCCACCTCAACAGGCTGCAGACCGAGACCGTTGAGCAAGGGAAACACAGAGTGCCAGAGTTTCCAGAAGGAAACAGAGAAACTGCCAGCTGTTCCGCCTGCTGCTCTTTGTTTACAGTTTAATTAGTTTCTGTACAGTAACAAAAATGAAATAAATCGGAAAGCTCCAGAAGCCCTTCTGAAATTAAGATCAGTTCAGTGTGGTAGGAGCATCCTTGTTTTGGGTTTTTTGCTTAAGCTGAAGAATTTCTGTATTTATTCCTGATGTTGTACTTTATATATTTTTGTTTTTCGATGCCTGCTGCACATCAATTTTCCTTCAGGATAATAAGGTTGAAGTTAAAATGCATATAATTAATTTATTATTTTTCTTAATTTATTCATTTATTTATTTTAGTTATTTTATTTTCAAAAGTATTTATTTTGTTTTCTTTGCTTATTTGGCAATCTTTCCTCTTTTGTTTTATGTTTGGGTTTTTTTCGACTCAGTTTCCTCATTAGAGCGACCTACGACACGCTCCCGAGCCCTCTAAATCTCCAGCAGTGGTTTGGAACAGAGCAATCCTGTGACCTCTGCGGGACCATCAATGCATCACTCCAGCATGTCCTGTCAGGATGTAAAACAGCACTGACTCAAGGTCGATTCACATGGCGGCATGACCAAGTGCTCAGGAAGCTGGCAGAGGTGCTGGAGAAAAGTCGGCAGGAGGCGAATATCCAGATTCCATCAAGGAGCCAACAGAGGATCCACTTCCACAGGCAGGGGGAACCCGCAGATCACCCCAGCAAGAGTGCACCATCCTCCAAGCTGTTAACACCAGGGGCAGAGTGGAAGACGAAAGTGGACCTTGGCCCACAGCTCCGGTTCCCACAGGAAATCTGTTCCACCACCCTAAGACCCAACGTGGTACTGTGGTCCGCAGCTGTGAAGTCAGTACTGCTGATAGAGTTGACAGTGCCATGGGAGGAGGGACTGGAAGCTGCCTATGAGAGGAAGATGGCGAAATACGCAGACCTGGTCGCAGAGTGCAGAGAAAGCGGATGGCAAGCAAGGACGTACCCGGTGGAGGTGGGAGTCAGGGGCTTTGTTGGCAGCTCCACGCCACGCCTGCTTAGAGACGTGGGACTACGGGGAGCAAGGCTGAGCAAAGCCACCAAAGAACTGTCGGAGGAAGCAGAGAAAGCAAGCCACTGGCTCTGGCTGAGACGAGACAAGTCTTGGGGGGGAACATCAACATAGGTTGAGCTGCAGGGGGTGTCAGGGGCGAAACGTCAGTGAGCAGTGGTCCCCAGCTGAAGACCCTGCAGCTCAACCTGTTCCTTGGTATGCGGTCAGGTTTAGGCCTGGCTCAGGGAAGCGGACCCCCCTGCCATGCACAAGTCCTCCTTTGGCACCGTTGGAGGTGCGCCAGGCTTAAGGCCAAGCGGTTTTACCATCACCCTGTATGTAATAATGGCATTTAACATCACACACCATCTCTTACATTGATTTCAAAAGCTTTGTACAGCCTTTATATATGTCTAAGATGCCACATTTTTTAAATTTCTGACAGGAACATAAGAGGAACAGTGAAAAGTGTAAAACACGTGGGGAGTGATCTGTTCTTTACCATGTCATTATAGGTGTGTAAAAATAAAGTCTGGCCTGTGGAGTGTTACGTAGTCAACCCATCTTTCCCAGCGTGATATGAATAATTACAAGTTATAATTAACATGCGCTGTGATTCTCCATTTTATAAATGTCCATTGTAATGTCCATCCATGTATTTAAGGTTGGGCTCTCCTGCGATAGCCATTTCCTTGCAAGGGCCTTTTTACCTGCTAAAAGCAATATATTAAATAAGTATTTGTCTCTTTTTGCCCATTGTTGAGGTATGAGTCCAAAAAAAAAAAAGAGTTTTACTCTCCAGGGGCAGTTGGCATCTGAAAATATCTCGTATAGCATTATGTATCTCTTCCCAGAATTTTTCAATAACAGGGAAATCTCATAGAACATGATAGTGATCTGCATTTAGGCTTCCACATTTTCTCCAGCAGGCTGGTGAGTTATTGATATAGTGGAATTTTTGGGATGGTGTAATGAAGAACTTTATTAGACATTTCCTACTAACCTCCATCCAGGTTTGTGAACTGGTACATTTCCACTGATACCTCCATATTGTTGTTCATTCTTCATCAGCTATGATGTTATTATTATACTAAGTCACTTCCAGTATTATTCACCTGTGCATCATTTTGTCATCATCAACTGTAAAATAAAAAATAGAAAATGTCATTATTTAAAAAAAAAAAACGAAGCCAATTTTCAGTGTTGGTAGGAATGCAAATTAGGTAGGTTTGCATGTCAGACCTCCTTCCTTGGACGCTTTGTGGCATTGGAACAGTGTTGCACTACTTCTGGCTTCAGCTTACATGCACAGTTGGTGCACTGGCAGTTTAGAGAAGATAAACTAATAATATATTGTGTGCAAAAACTGGGTCCAAACTTGGGGCCAACGTTTCCAGAAATGTGAAACAGTTAAATAATCCACACAGGCGCAGTCTTTGTCTTGTAGCAGACAGGAGGGGGAGAGGGGGCTTCCCATCTGACTGCAGCTACATAATATTATTGTGTCACACAGTAATGACGTTAGTTCCACTGAAAAATAACAAGATGTTCTTTCAGAGGACAAAACAAACAAAGGTGTAAAGACATTAACCTCATATTTTTCTCAGTCATGTCCCAATAATGTTGATGAGCCACCCTGTTTGCAAAATGTTTTTTGAAAATGAATACTGTTGTTGAAATGGGACGATGACATACATCAGCCTCCAAGCTGGTGCAACTGCACTCTGATTTAAATCTGAGCAGCAAAACCGATAAACTTTATTGAGATCTAGCTCGTCGACTTTTTGCAACCAAGATTCTGCTATGTAAAATGTGAAAAAAAAAGTGATTGGCTACTATTTTTTTTTTATCTAAATACAGTTGAGTACAGTAGAAAAAAAAAAGATATTTAAAGTTATAACTGATAGACTTTAACTCATTTTTTTTTTACTTTATTATATTTTTTTAATTATACACATATGCATATAACATGTGTGCATGAACATAATGAGGCACAAAATACGACTACAGAGACCACGGACTGTTATGTCAGTCTATCATATCTATCATATATCTATGATATCGAGCGAGAATGTGAAGAGTTTCACTTCCAAAACTTCAACAGTTAGTGTCCTCAGTTCCCAAACACTTACTGAGGGTTGTTGCCAGGTGAAGTCAGTAAACATGTGCTTGTCTCAACTTTATGAAAACGTGTTGCAGAATCAAATTGAGAATAAGTGTAAAGGTAAAGTTTTTCAGTTAAATGATGTTCATTAAATACTTAAGCTACTTCGACTTAATTAAGTAATTTTAAGATAACATTTTTTGAGTTAACATAATTAAATGATTTAGGGCAATCTGTGTCCTCACATGGTTTGAGTTGAACCAAACTATCAGGTTTTACAGTGTGTGTTTTTCTGTATTTGAAAATAAACCTCTTAAAGTTTTCTCCTGCCTCACGTGAGTATCTGGATTTTACAAAATTGGAGCTGAAGCAGACTAAGTAGCCTAGAAACTATGGTTTGTTGAAACGCCCCAAAGATGTGAGACATTTGTAGAGCGAATGGGTCTTTTTTCCAGCTGACATGCATGTTTTGTTTTTGTCGTGTTTTCTTGTGTAATCTCCTGTAATCTGTTGATATCTATTACGTTACTGTGACCTACGACAGGATGAGAACACAAAGTGCTTCATCGAAGAGCCTCGAACTAAAGACGAGAGAGTCATTTGAAATGCTTTCCAGAACCTGCAACTTGACTCCCACAGACTAAATGTCCTGTCATCTCTGCACGCTATCATGAATGGAAAAACACTCTGGATGGAAAACAGCTTGCAGTCGATGCGTTTATCTTTACAAGCAAACCGATATGGGCAGTTTGATTTGGAGTGTTTTGGTTTCAATCTGAGCTGCAGTGTTTGTGTCCTTAAGGAAATATCAAGCTGTTCATCAAACACAATCAAACAATAGTTTTAATATTACAGTTTAGTCTTAGAGTAGGCTGGAAAAGCTGGTGTGTCTCGTGGTTTCACGGAAAAGCAGCTGTCTTCTATTTTATTTGACCCTGCAGACATCCTGTGATTACACAAAATAGGATAATCTGACTGCTCAAAATACCATCAGACATGAATTAGTACTTGGAAAAATCATTTTCCAAATTGTTTCAGGTCCTATATCAGGTCAAATATCATTGCAGTTTACAAGTGGATGAATGATGTTGAGTAAAATGATTGAATGAATTTTGTAAAAAGTTTAACAGAGATGTTATTTTTCTCATTTTTTTAATCTTCTGTGAGTGGTTTTCTGCTGCTTCTTACTCAGACACTTCTGCTTTCCCACGCTGGAAAAGATTTTCAACATCACCACCAAAACTTGATCTTTCACTCCACCGTCAGCATCCACACTGCGTGGTTCCTGTCTTATCTCCCACGTTCAAGAGTCAACACTTAATAAAGGTGCTCGTCATGAACACAGTCTCTCCTCCAAAGCCTTAAAGGTCCCGTATTGTGTAAAGTCAGATTTCCATGTATTTATTTTTTTAAATATATAAAGCACTTAAAGGTGCCGTTTAAATACTGTGAACGCACCAAAGTGCTCAGTTTACAGAGAAACACACACAGTTCAATTTGTATTTGTGTAGTGAAACGTGCTATAACAACTTCGTAATAGCATTCGATTCAGCTGATTTGTGTTTGACAGAAGGCCTGTAGCCTCCTCCTCCTGTCTCTGTTAGCTACCTCATCAATGAATCTGCATAAGATCTAAAAGTCGCCAAAAAGTTTTCTATGGGAGGCGGGGTGTCTGGTGCTGTGGTAGCTCATGACCTCAGTACATGCTTCGTATGATTTGAGTATGAGAAAAATAAATTGATTTTTTAGAATATTAAACCTTCTGGTAGAAATGAAAGTATGAATCTAAAAATGAAAGCTTTTGCAAGTCCTCTTTTATGTTTATTTTATGTTTGTATTATGTTATGTGTGTTTGATTTTCAGGGTTTTTTGGTTGTTTTTCTTTGAGGTCTAATGAGAGTAAATGTGATGTAACCTGCAGAGCAGGTACACGCACAACAAGAGAGAGGAACACATTTCATTTCATAACTCTGAGAGCCGACTTTAAACGGGTTAGACAGTAATATTCAGGATGATGATAATGATTTCTGCTTTTTTAAGAGTATATTTAACTAAACTTCAACCAAAAATTGAACCGCTGCCAGACAATGTTCAATGCATTTTTTAGACATATTATTACACACGCTGTGTGAAAGCCATGAACCTTAAAACACACTTTGACATTTTGTTGACATTGTGTCACTGCAGCTTGACTAACAGAAGTATGCCTGATAAACTGTTACATGAAATACTCCTTTTTAAAACTTTTATATATATCATATCGATGACAGACGGGTGACACAACATTTTTTTAGAGCGTGACTCACTCCTCACCAATAAAATCAAGTGGGAGCGCAAAGTTTATACAGAGTGTCAGTTTCTATGACTTCTGTAATTTTTGGGTGGATAAATGAAATGATTAAGTGTTTAGATGTCATGATGTGGAGTTCAGATGTTTGTTGCGCAGCAGTCTGTGCATGTTGAATGTTTTTGTAAACTAAATACTAAACACAGTATTATCATACTGTGTTTCTTGCTAAGTACATTTAAGCATTTTTCTTTGCTGGCGAGTGACTCCTTGACTGGGGGAACACCCTGCTCTTGCAAAAGCGGATAATCCATCAATGTTCTTCGACTTCTTGGAAAGTAACAGAGCCTTTATATTAGCACAGTCTGTACACAGTGAACTCTCTGCAGAGCACATTTACACCTAATCATCCTCGCAGCCATGAATTGACAGTGACCTTGCAGGAAATGAGCTGTTTGATCTGCGTGACCCTAAAAAGTATCTGACAACTTCCCAGCGCCTGCAGGCTTCCTGGCAGCTCATTCACTTCCCAAACGCAACTTAAATGCAGGCAGCTTCCTGTTCAGAGGAACATCACAAGGAGTTTCCCTGAGGTGTTTCATTGTCAAATGGAGGACTGTTGTTGTCTGGACTGTAGACAGGACCCAGATAAATGTTAACCCTGCTCTCCTGAGACTTCTCTCTCTCACTTCCTTAAAGCCTCCCACAGACTGTGAGATTTTTGCAATCTTACAAGTTTAGTGCAGCTACACTCTGCGACATGGCTCTGAATAAATTTAGGTATGACATCAAGTTTGATGTATGTAGAATGTTGGATGACATGGCAGAATTTGGGCGCAGTCGTGACAGGAAAAGAGTACACCCAGATCAGTGTATCCTTCAGTGATCAGGATCAGTAACCCAGTCTCTCACAAATGAAGTGAGGCAGATGCCGCCGCCCTCATGCTGATGTTAAACTTTGATCAGTTTAACCTACAAGGACCTCTAGTGGCACTGAGGTGATACTTACAGGACACAGAAGCTAAACTACAGAGATACTGGGGAAAAACTTTTTGTGTGTGTGATAAAGCATTTAATATTTAAACACATACTTCCACTGTATTGTTCCAGCAATATTTCTGAATTATTTTTGACACTGTCTGTTGGGCTAAACTGAAAAATAATAAATGTGAAAGCTGAAATCAGTGTCTTATTTATCAAGAAACATAAATGTACAGCAATGAAATTCCTTTGAATCACCTGCGTGATCATGGATGTGCAGGCCTACCAGCCATAGGCCCAGGGGCCCAAGGAGTCAGGGGGCACCCGGGCCTTAACACACAAGGACCTACTACGCCTTGCCACTCTAAACCAGCTAAATTCCCAGAGAGGCCCTCTCTCCTTTTTAGGACCATAGAAAAATTTAAATTAAAATGACCACAAAAGATATGCAAAGCAAATGTAAAGAGACACAAAATAACAACAAAAGGGGCAAAACACCCACAAACTGACTACAAAGTGACACAAAATAACCAATAAAAGAAACAATATAACCTATAAAACAGATGAAATTTCTTCAACGACACCGAAACAACTACAAAAGGACGCAAAGAAACTGCTAAGAGACACAAAATGGGTGAAAAGGGATACAATAAAAACATAAAAGACATAAAATTACCTCCAAAAGATGCAAAAAACCACAAAAAGACACAGAAGTACCACAATGAGATGCAAAATACCTTAAACAAACCCATAAAAGATACAAAACAACTGCAAAGCAAAACAAAATGATAAAAAAGACATACAATTACCTTAAAAAGACACAAATTAACTTCAAAGAGACCCAAACAACTACAAAAAGACACAAAACAACCATAAAGAGACAGAAAAAGACCACAAATAGATGTAAATGGACTGCAACGACACATAATACAACTACAAAAAGTGGCAAAACAACCACAAAGTGACACAAAACCACAAAAAGATTCATAAAGACGATAAAGACATGCAAATCCACCACAGAGTCTGAGCGTCTTGGTGGTGGAGACATAGAGACATTTCAACACTCACTTTGTAAACCTCTGCTTGTTACTTAATCAAGTTAGTCAGAAACTGACCAACATTCATTTGTCAGTTACTGTGACTCATGGAGTCCCACTCCTCTATATGAGCAGGGGATCCGTGTCCCAAAATATCATCACAGTGAGTCATGTTTGCACTCCTGTGTTTATATGCGACATGCCACAGCTTGCTAGAGCATGATGTTTTGGCAACTAAAAGGAGATTCCCCGCCGCAGTATCCCATGACAACAAGAGAGGGAAAACTCCTGGAAAATAACCAAAGCAGTCAGCTGAATTCAGGGTTTTTAAGAACAGCTGGTGTCCCGGATACCAGACAATACAATTACAATTATCTGTACAAGGAAAACGTTCAAGTTTGAGCTAAAAATGAGAAAAAATCCTGGAATAAATTATTCTTTTCACCTCATTTTACTCTATTTTACGGTCCTTTTCCTGACACACAAAGCCCTTAACGGGCTCCGACCAAGAAGTTACATCACTCACCCTCTTGTTCCTCACTTGCCTTCACGAAAACTGCAATCGTCTGCAGCGGCTTTATTGGAGGTTCCCAAAAACAGCCAAAAGTAAACTGGGGATGCAGCGTTTGTCACTTATGCCCCAAAGCTGTGGAACACAGCATAATTTATATAGTTATATATTTTGTAAAGAAATACCTTTCACTGTAGCCTTTAACTAGTTCTGACTTAACTGCTTTGCATTGGGCCTCGCAAAGCAAAATGTCGTAATTTCCTTAATTTTATGCATTTTATACTCTATTTTTTGCTTTATTCTTATTAATATTATCTCAATGGGTTTTATTTTCCATCTTATGTTATACCTTGCATTCTATTTTTACCCTTATTTTTATCTTACTTTTACTGAAGTGGGTTTCATCGATGTGACGATGTTTTCTATCCATTCTGTTCAGATTGATTTTTAAATGCTGGTTTTATTATGTCTTTTATGTCTTCTGATGTGAAGCACTTGGTACATTTAATTTCTTTGTTGTGAAGCATGTTGGGCTGCATTTCTTGTATAAAAAGGTGCTATACAAATAAAGATTTTTGTATACATATATATTTTTCGTTTCACTCACTTCAGCGGGGAATCAGAGAAAGCACCTATGACTTTAACACACCTAAAACAGCTGAGCGAGCTTTCATTTCTGCACTGTTTGGAGGTTTTTACAGATGGTATCTTTCTTAGCAGCACACGCACTGACCCTAAAGTAAAGCCAGGTTACTTTCATTTTCTGCACTTTTGCTCTCTCTTTCAGTCAGCAGTTCAGGCTCAGGCGGGGACCTTTTTTTCTCAAAGCTCATCCCAAAACAAAAATTTATTTAAGGTGTCAGCCCCTTTTGTATCCTTTTATCCTCCATGAAAAAATATGAGCTAATAACCTGAGTTATTTTGTAAGGATTTTGCTTGAGCTTGCAAAGGAATAATAAAAAAGCATCAGAAATGATCAGACATTATCCTAAATCCATATTCGATATATTGTCATTATATATTGTTAGTTTTTTCACAGTTTCCTGAGATTTGGGTGTGGTTATCCACGATCCATATGATGTAATATAGATAAAGATGATCAAAAATTTGAAGTCACCTGTCAGCTGATACTAATTTAACATGCAAAACTGAAATCCCTCAACGCTTCTTTCAATAGGGTGCATTTGGAAACACTCACTCTGAGTGCCGGAGCGCACTCTGGCCAAAACTGGACCGCTGGTAAATTTGGAGCGCTGTTGGACTGGACCAATTTGAAAAAGCCATATTTGGCAAAACTGCAATGGAATTTTTTTTTTTTTGTTGGCTTTTCTAGGTCACATGAAATATCAGCTCCCAGAAATCCCTCATATGTGGCTGCTCCCACATATAAGGGGCTCGCCTTTCCATCATGGCTCCATAACGCGCCCACGTGGCCTTGGATTAGAAATAATGACCGCTAGTGCAGTGGCTGCAATAAAAATAAAGCTGCTAATGTTTTAAACATCCATCGCCATGGTTACTGGAGAGAAGCCGCACAACATCACTTGATGGAAACAGTCATCTCGCAATTGTGTTTTATCGGCATATCAAAAATATCACTTAAATTTTGCGAAAAACTGTCATGTAAACCCCTCTACAGTCTTGAGAACTGCAACTATCCTCAAAATGAGCAGTTTTCAACAAGGTTTTCTAATTGTTGGGAACATTTATTTTCACCCAGTATTTTGTAGATACTTCACGAGACGCTAAACTTTGATATAAGATGTGCTTTTTTTACTATTTCATGCCACGTTTCCAGAGACTTTAAAACCACAAAGAATAGTCAACAAAGTCAATCTAACTCACGCAGAGTTTTGAATTGTTTTTTGTAAATGCAATTGTTTAACTAAACTGTACAAAACTGCTCTTTAAATTAAAATGGCTCTACCTCTGTACAGACTAATATGACGAAGCTTCATTTTTTTTGTAAAATGGGCAGAAAACATGAACATATTAGTCATTTGGGAAACACATCTCACTGTGCCAGGGGAGCGAAGTAGTTTTTGTGTATTTATCCATTAATGCATCCATCCGTCACCACAGTCAAGTCTATCTTAAGGCATAAAAGCATCCAACAATGACGTACTGCATGAAAAACATTCACCACTGTTTTCTTTCTGTTTCCAAATTGCAACCAAGCTCTGACTAATGTTCTCAAATAACCAAACTTAGCCATAACTGCTGCAGATCAGATGACAGTCAAATGAACCATTGTGCCAACGAGGCACTGCCAAGTGGCGGCCAAGTGGCATTCGCATTTTTGGACGGCTGCCACCACAGACACAAATCGTATGAAGCGGATCAAGAGAGAGACCCTCCCTTCTCTCAAACTCATCCCAAACTGTAAAAACTATACAGTGCTGATTAAATTTAAATCTGGTTCTGATGCTGCATTGCCTATTCCTCTACTAAAATGTCCTCAGAAACATTTGTAGTGCCCTGTTTAGCTGTAATATGAGAATTTGTGAACAGGAAGTGTGCAACAAAAAAAATTTCCCAAAACTGTGTGATAAAACTAAGCAGTCCTGATCAAATGTAAACCAAGATTCTGTTACTGCGTTGCTTATTTCTCACCTTGTTTGTTTTCAGAATATATTTTAGTGTACTGTTTAGCTGTAATTTGAGATTGCTTGTTACCAGCCCGCCTCCATATTGTTTCCTGTGTGAAAATGGCCAAGTTTGCATTTCATCACCTGTCAGTGAGGGCCTTTATTGGTCCAGTGTGGTGCAGTGCATTCTGGTAGTTGTAGGTTTTCTACCTCGTTCTCTGAACATGTGGCACCAGTTTCAAAAGTATAAGTATCTTTAACACACAAATCTTATAGGGATAGGAATAAATAAATAATTGCATTTGCATAAATGCACTTCTTACAACTACTTTTCGAACATGTGATGTTTAAGTTTAAGTGGCTTGAGTATTCGTTAATGAGACTGATGTATAGGTTTTGCATAGGTCTTCTTTTGGTCTTTTTTGTTTTTGTTTATTGCACTGCCTTCGTTTCTGTAGCTGCCTGTACAGAAGAGAAACTTTGGGACTGAAACTTCCCCAAAATCACAGTGAACTTTTAGCCTTTTGGTGGAGTTAAACAGAGTTCAGTCTCCACCAGGATTTGATATAAGAAAAAAAAGGACAGAACAGAAACTTCTGCAAAAAAAACTGTACACAATAGAAAGAAGAGGCTTGGCTCGTTTAGAGTCTCTTAGTTTTCTATAAACACTCGGTGTGCTGCAGGACACCGAACACAATGTGAACTCTGAGGCCTGAAATTCTCCAGAACTGAAGCGTCCAACCATGCTGCACATTTTACACTTAAAAGGCAGCTTGTAAATTAGTTTTTTAGCCTATATTGACTGTTATTTCACACACATTACAACTCAATGAGTTTACTGAAAACATAAGTGGCATGACAGACAATATTATGTATCCAGTTATCCTTAATTTCTGTCCTGCCAGTATTACCTCCCCCTCACTATGACGTGGAAGAAGTTTCACTGACAAAATATAATAAATCTCTTTCCAATTCATCAGGTGGCCTCTAATTAAACCTTTCCCAGAAGAATCACTGAGGAATGAAAGCCAGACATGTCAGCCATGCTCCACTTTCTCTTTTTGGCAAAGTAAAAGTATAAATACAACCGAGGGGGGGGGCGGCGGCTCACTCTCTCACTCTCTCTGTGTGTGTGTGTGTGTGTGTGTGTGTGTGTGTGTGTGTGTGTGTGTGTGTTTAGGCATTCGTTGCCAGGCTTTAAGGGACTTTTGAGGAATTATTCTTTATCAGGAAAAAAGGGAAACTAAAATTATTGTGTTGAAATAACGAGATGGATTTCCCCTTAGTGTTACATATCCACTCAAATGTCACCGCCTTCAGATTTCTGCTTTCATACAGAACGAAACCTCATGATAAGACCTGACAACCAGGACTTCCCTGAGGTAACCGGGGCTCCTAACCCTGTTCGTAACCGTATGAACTTCGAGTAATTTTCAGGAAACCTTATTTTAACCTCCGTTAAGAACGTAAAACATTGTGGGGCGCTAATTTGTAGGTTACCATGTGAACCCGTTGTGTGTTCATTTTCCGAGGTTACCATGCGAACCATTGTTTTAGAATTGGATGAAAATTAATACAGAAGCAAACGACTGTTTGCTAAGTAAAAAAACAAAACATTTGTGACTGCACTGACCTCCTCTTGTTCAAGATGCTTAAACTGCTTTCAATGTGTAACTAATATCATATGAACTTTATGGTGTCTGTATTTTATTCTGTATTTTAGTGTATTCTCTGTTAAAACCTTTTTTTAGATTTTTTTTTTTAGATTTTTGCAAAGTGTTTTTGAAAAGTGCTTTTTAAATAAAATAATAATAACTATTATTATCTATTAATTGTATTATTATTGTTATCAGTATAATTATTATTACCATATTAATTATTAAAGATATAGAGGAGTCCCTCTGTGTGCAATGTAATCCGACCCAGCAGAATTTAAAATAAAATTCTTCATAAATATGTAGCTGTAATTTTAAGCAAAAAAAACTCATGATGCTGAGATGACAAAAAGACCTTTATGCAAACGGCTAAAAAGATGACGCCAAAGTGATCTGAGGAAAAGAAGCTTACGCAAGGCTTGTTTTTAAGCTGTAAACAAAGACTAAAAATAAATGACTCAACAGAGCACAAGAATGTTTAGGTCAAAATAACTCATCCTATCATGACATTTAAACTGTGTAAGGGCTTTTCCGGTTGCGAACTGTAACTTTCCCTTAATGGCGCCGCAGCTTCATGTATACTGTGTACATATTTGCAGCGTATTTCTAAACATGCACAGTGTATTTATCAGCCTGCAGCAGCGGCAGCTCACGAAGGCTTCTGCAAAAAAGGAAACTGGGATTCTTAAACAGTTTTTACCTCAAGGAAAAAGCACAGATGATCTGTGTTTTCCCCTCAGAGCCAAAATAAAACATCTGTTGATTTCCAAATGTGTGAATCATTAAGTGCACTAAAGAGTCCACGAAATGTTTCAAAAAAGAAGTGTGCTGAGTGTAACAGTTTTGGAGAGTAATGTGAGATGCAACACAGTCAGACATCTTAGTTTGATCAGTTGTTGACAATTTTCTTCCTTGGCTGGCTTCCTGGGTTTTGGCTCCGTGATATTTGACACATTTAGGAAACCGGCTGTGACTCGCTGCAGCTGTTGTTACATCCTGCCATCAACAGTCATGTCCTGTTGCTATTTACGAGCGAAGCAGCATATGTAAGTCTAAACTGCTGTCTGAAATGTTATGAGGGCGCACACTCACACATCACACCACACATTAGTCATAAACGCCGACATGATGCATGGGAGAAAAGGCACACAAATGATTAAAAAAGGATTTCTGCTGGTCCTGGACAAGCCCACATGCAAATGTCAGCAAATGATATTCAACTCAGACATTTTGGCTGATTTTACTCAAAGGTCAAAAAATAATGTCAATAATGTACAAAGCAGGAAAACTGCTCTTCACAAGATTTTTTGTGGTAATGATATCAAAAGACATCTTAAAGAACCACAGATATCTGAAAACTAGTGCAGCCAGACTAAAAACAAGCATGTCTGTCCAGATACAAGATTTTAGTGTTGTTTTCTCAATTTGAGGACAGAACTTAAAAAAAAATGTTGAAAAAGGACAAACAAGACATAAAATCACCCCCGCTGTAACGGGTGTGGTGTGGACCCAGATGCAGTACACCGGCAAACAGGAACAGTTGGTAATAACTTTTATTTAAACCAACACAGGCAAGGAACGAAGCAAAGTGAAACAGTACTGAGTAAAGTTCGTTCTTCGAGCGGAGCGCCCAAACACAGTCTCTGATGATCAGACGGTGTGAAGAGACGAAGCTTACTGCACACGATGTCAGCGAGGAGGAAGCCCCGTAGTCCGAGAGCGGAGGAATGGTCGGAGACAGGCGGGGGTTTCGTAGCCAGCTGAGCAGTCCGTGAATGCAGCAGTACCGACGGGGAACAGGCAGGACAGTCGTCGGGGCCAGGCAGAGGAATCGTTACCAGCAGAGCAGATCACTTCTAGAAACGCTGAAGAAGAACACGTGGTCGGGGACAGAAGGCAGGTAGGTTTACCGGGGATCAGATGAGGAGAGCAGGTCGGGGACAGGCAGAGTCGGCTTCGTGAGTTCAGGCAGAAGAACGCTGGAAAGTCTTGCATGACGCGGTAGAACAATCTGGCGGAGAGTGAGTGTGCTGGAGAGGCTTATATGCAGGACTGATTGGTGATGAGCAGCAGCTGTGAGGTGAGTGAGCTGAGCTGGCAGAAGAGGTGGGCGTGGCTTGCAGGTAGAGTGGAGCAGAGGGAGGGTGAGTGGAAAAGTACTGGCAGAGTGACAGGAGGAGGATGAGAGGCAGGGATCATGACAGAACCCCCCCCTCAAGGGACGGCCCATGACGTCCCAAAACGAGGCCACAGGAGCAGGGTGGGCGGAGGGGGCCAGGACGAGGGCTAGAATTCCTCGGACGCTCCAGTTTCACCACCCTCGTCCCCAGAGAGGGAAACGTCCATCTCCGAGGCAGAGTCCACATCGTCACCCCCAGACGGCTCAGAAACAGGAGGAGAGCAGGGGACAGAGGTACCCAGGAGGCGACAGAACTCCCTCCAAAATGCAGAGGTGAACTGGGGACCTCGATTGGAGACCACGTCAGAAGGGAGGCCGTGGAGCCGGAACACGTGCTCCAGGAGCAGCCCAGTGGTCTCCTTGGCCGAAGGGAGCTTGGGCAGAGGCACGAAGTGAGCCATTTTACTGAACCGGTCCACCACTGTCAGGATAGTGGTGTTGCCTCCTGACAGTGGCAGAGCAGTGACAAAGTCCAGAGAAATGTGTGACCAGGGACGATGAGGCACCGGTAAAGGTCGTAGGAGGCCGGCAGGGGCCCATCGTGGGGCTTTATTTTGATTGCATACAGGGCATGCGTTAACAAAGTCTTTGATGTCTTCTTCCAGGGTAGCCCACCAGAACCGCCGTTGCAGGACCTCCTTGGTCCATGCAATACCTGGATGGCAGGTGAGTCGGTAATCGTGGGCCCATTGCAGAACCTCGGATCTCAATTCCTGAGGAACGAATAGGCGGTCCTGGGGGCAAGAGCTGGGCCCTGGCTGGTCCTCCAATGCCGCCTTGATACGTTCCTCAATTTCCCAGGTGAGGGCGGCCAGGAGACGAGAAGCGGGGAGTATGCTGTCCGAGCTGGGGGAGTCCTCCTCCCCAACCAGAAACTGTCGAGACAGGGCGTCGGGTTTGACGTTGCGGGAACCAGGTCGATATGAGAGGGTGAAGGCGAACCTGGCGAAGAACAATGCCCACCGGGCTTGGCAAGAGTTCAGTCTCTTGGCTGAGCGGATGTACTCAAGGTTCTTGTGGTCTGTCCAGACAAGGAAGGGAACCATGGTCCCTTCCAGCCAATGCCTCCACTCCTCCAATGCCAACTTCACCGCCAACAATTCCCGGTTGCCAATTTCGTAGTTTCTTTCTGCCGGGGACAATCGTCGGGAGAAGAAGGCGCAGGGATGGAGTTTCTGGTCCACAGCGGAACGTTGGGAGAGTACGGCCCCCACCCCCACATCAGAGGCGTCCACCTCCACCACAAACTGTCTCTCAGGGTCAGGGATCAGGAGAATGGGAGCCGAGCTGAAGCGCCTCTTGAGGAGCTGGAAAGCCTCCTCGGCGGCCGAGGACCACCGGAAAGAGACCTTGCAGGAGGTGAGGGCAGTGAGAGGTGCAGCCACCGTACTGTAACCCCGGATGAACCTCCTGTAGAAATTGGCGAACCCCAAGAAACGTTGCAACTGCTCGCGAGAATCAGGAACCGGCCAGGAGGCGACAGCAGAGACCTTAGCAGGGTCCATCTCCATACGATTGTGGCCGATGATGTACCTCAGGAAGGAGACAGAGGAGGCGTGGAATTTGCATTTTTCAGCCTTGACAAACAGGGAGTTCTCCAACAAGCGTTGCAGAACCGTCTGGACATGATGTATGTGCTCTTGCTTGGAGTGAGAGAAGATCAGAATGTCATCCAGGTAAACGAACACATACTTGTTAAGCAGGTCTCTGAGCACGTCATTAATGAGGGCCTGGAAAACAGCCGGGGCATTGGTGAGTCCGAAGGGCATCACCAAGTATTCATAATGTCCAGTGGGAGTGTTAAACGCCGTCTTCCACTCATCCCCCTCTCGGATCCGAACCAGATGATAAGCATTGCGGAGGTCCAGCTTCATGTAGATGGTGGACCCCTGAAGCAGCTCGAAGGCGGAGGCGATGAGGGGGAGAAGATAGCGGTTCTTAATGGTGATGTCGTTCAGACCCCTGTAGTCGATGCAGGGCCTCAGGGGGCCATCCTTCTTGCCAACAAAGAAGAAGCCTGCCCCAGTGGGGGACGAGGAGGGCCGGATGATACCGGAGGCCAAAGCATCGCCGATGTACGTCTCCATCGCCTCTCTTTCAGGTGCTGACAAGGAGTATAGGCGACCCTTGGGAGGAACAGAACCGGGGAGAAGGTCGATGGCGCAGTCATATGACCGGTGAGGGGGCAGAAAAGTGGCCCTCGTCTTGTTAAACACCTCCCGGAAATCGTGGTACTCTGAGGGCACCTTAGAGAGGTCTGGAGTGGAGCAGGAACTTGCAGGCGGCGTGGGTGTGACTGTCTGTCGAAGACAGATCTGATGACAGGAGGGGCTCCAACTCAGGATGGACCCCATAGACCAGTCTATATGTGGATTGTGACGGCGAAGCCAGGGGTAGCCGAGTATCAGGGGAAGGTTGGGAGACCTCAGAACGTGAAACCTGATGGTCTCGAGGTGCGTGCCAGACAGGAGCATCGAGATGGGTGTGGTTTGGTGAGTGACAGTCCCCAGAAGATGGCCATCCAGGGCGCTGGCTGGTATCGAACAAGGAAGAGGGACCAGCTCGATCTCTAGCTGCCGGGCGAGTTCCTCGTCAATGAGATTAACGTCAGCCCCAGAGTCAATGAAAGTGGTGAGGGTGTGAGATCCCTCCGCCAACAGGAGCTGGACGTGAAACAGGCGTCGTTGGTCAGGGGCAGAGTTCCGAGATCGGCTCAGCAGGATGCCCCTCTCTACTGCTGAACCCTCCCTTTTGCTGGGCATCGAGAGACAAAATGGCCGGCCTGGCCACAGTAGAGACAGAGGTTTCCCCGACATCGTCTCTCACGTTCCTCTGGCGTCAGGCCGGTGCGCCCCACCTGCATGGGCTCCGCCCCTCCCTGAGTGAGTTCTGAAGGATGACCGGGGGCAGCAGGAGAACCATACTGGCGGGCAGAAACCCGACGATCAGCTCCTTCCAGGCACTGCTCTCTCCTCCTCGCCTGGATCTGTCTGTCCAATCTTGTGGTTAGCTCAATGAGTCCATCCAAAGAACTGGGGAGGTCAAACGAGACCAGCTCGTCCTTAATGTACGGAGCCAGCCCGTTGAGAAAGGCGTCACACTGGGCCGCCATGTTCCAGTCGCTTAGCCGAGCTCGGGTCCTGAAGTCTATGGCGAAATCTGCGACTGTCCGATTCCCCTGTCTCTGACTCAGGAGACCCCCAGTGGCGTCAGGTCCCGCTGGAACTGGTCCGAAAACCTTCCATAGCTCCTCCGCGAAAGCCTGGAAGGAGGCGCAGGCTGGCGTGCCTCTCTCCCACTCCGCCGTTCCCCACAAGCGTGCCCTGCCGGTGAGGTGGTGAATGGCGAAGGCTACTCTGGCTCCCTCTGTGGCGAAGGTATGCGGCTGCAGGGCAAACAGGATTGAGCAGTTTGTTAGAAATGGACAGCAGCCCTCGGGATCCCCGGCATATTGTTCTGGAGCCCCTACCCGGGGTTCGGATGCGGTGCTAGGAGATAGCGTCGGGAGTGGAGCAGGCAAGGCAGGAACTGAAGCAGGAGAAGCTTGATGCGTCAGCGTGGTAGCCATCTGTTTACCTGGGTTAGCGCTCCTTCCAGCGCCGAAGCCGATTGACGAGCTTCAGCCGCATTGGAGGTGAGCTGGGCCTCGTGTTGCTGCAGCATTCCCTCCACGCGGGCTAGGCAAGACAGAAGAGCGGTGTTCTCTGCTGGGTCCATGTCTGGCCAGATTGTACTGTAACGGGTGTGGTGTGGACCCAGATGCAGTACACCGGCAAACAGGAACAGTTGGTAATAACTTTTATTTAAACCAACACAGGCAAGGAACGAAGCAAAGTGAAACAGTACTGAGTAAAGTTCGTTCTTCGAGCGGAGCGCCCAAACACAGTCTCTGATGATCAGACGGTGTGAAGAGACGAAGCTTACTGCACACGATGTCAGCGAGGAGGAAGCCCCATAGTCCGACAAGCCAGCGGCACGTGTGGAGGTACCGTTGAGGAGAGAGCGGAGGAATGGTCGGAGACAGGCGGGGGTTTCGTAGCCAGCTGAGCAGTCCATGAATGCAGCAGTACCGACGGGGAACAGGCAGGACAGTCGTCGGGGCCAGGCAGAGGAATCGTTACCAGCAGAGCAGATCACTTCCAGAAACACTGAAGCAGAACACGTGGTCGGGGACAGAAGGCAGGTAGGTTTACCGGGGATCAGACGAGGAGAGCAGGTCGGGGACAGGCAGAGTCGGCTTCGTGAGTTCAGGCAGAAGAACGCTGGAAAGTCTTGCATGACGCGGTAGAACAATCTGGCGGAGAGTGAGTGTGCTGGAGAGGCTTATATGCAGGACTGATTGGTGATGAGCTGCAGCTGTGAGGTGAGTGAGCTGAGCTGGCAGAAGAGGTGGGCGTGGCTTGCAGGTAGAGTGGAGCAGAGGGAGGGTGAGTGGAAAAGTACTGGCAGAGTGACAGGAGGAGGATGAGAGGCAGGGATCATGACACCCGCCACCTCCAAAAAACCCACATATTACTTTGATTTAAGATATTTCTTTTTACTTAGACTTCAGTTTTTGCAGAAAAGTTCCTGAAGCTGACCTCGCTACGACAAATTCTATGTACTGAAAAACAATCATCCTACATTTTTCACACATTAAAGCCCTGTCTCCTAGATATGCACTTATATAATAACTAATATAAAACAGGGCTGAGGCCTTTTGCGTGGATGTTCACGTGTTAGCGTGAGGGTTAATTGGTGATTCTCAAGGTGTAATTGTAAGCGTGAATGGTTGTCTGTCTCTTCACTTCCATGTTCTGTGTAAAAGGCACAGTTTTGTAATAGGTGGACAAAGTTTTCTCGCCTTTTAGCCGGCACAGGAGATAGTAACACCACCGCGTTAGGGTCAATGTAAAAAGGACATTGACACTGTGATATTTTGACGACATGTTATGTGTGCGACAACAGACTTTATATAAAGATAGAATCTCTATCGCCCCCAGGCGAAACTAAATCTCAAAGTACATGCCTGCACAGGGGCCTTAAAGGTTTAGAGTTTAGGATTTGGATAGAAGAGAGCAAGAGAACCAAGACACCAGTGACCTATAAAAACGACGTGGCAATTTTCGCACATGGAACAAGCTGCGATACCTCGAGTATGTTTGATACATAACCCACCCTACAACAAAAACACACAATTCTTATTTTCAGCTGATTAAACACTGATGAAAACATACTTATTATATTATATTCCATATCTGCCAATATATCCCCCAAAATCCTCCACACTGGACCTTTAAAATGATGTGGAAAAGTTTTAAAAGTGACTCAAGCAAGAACAGTGGTATGGTCTCTCTTATCCCTGGAAATTTTCTCAACACCACACAAACCACTGAGGTTGAATCTCTGCCTCCGACAGCCTCCACGTAGAGAAAAAAAAACAAAACATTGTACGCTTTTCATCACAGTAACGTAAAATGTTATTGCAGCGCTTGTGTCACAATGAATTTACAGTTTGTCTGGAAATAACTCATCATTTCACCAGAGGTCAGATTTTAACAGCGGCAGAGATCAGTGGGGGATGGGAAGTCCTGGAAATGTCACAAAAGTTGTTGCAAAAGAAAAACAACACCACCGTCTTTGTGTCTGAACATGATGAGGGGGTCAAAGAAAAGGCACTTAATGCTGTTATACTAGTATATATGATATCATTAGATTATTCTGGCTCATGCATTCATGATAGAGCAGGACTTTACACCAGTTTGAGCTATTAACTAATAATTACTTTCATTATGGATTCATCTGCTGATTATTTTCTTGATCGGCTGGAATGTGAAATGTGAACATTGTGAGAAATTCACATAAAGTTACCGAGAGCTCAATATGACAGCTTCAGATGTCTTGTTTTGTCCAACCAACCGTTCAAATCTCAAAAATATTCAGTTCACATTTATTTAAGATGATGAAAAGCAGCAAAATCACATTTAAGAAGATGAAATCATGAAATGTTTCCATGAAAAAGCCAACTGAATGGAAAAGTTTATGATTTTCAAGCCTCACTTTAGATTTTGGTGAGTTTGTGACTGTTACTTGCTATATGTACTTCTCTGTCAGTACAGGCCAATCTCGAAATCCCTTCTTTGTGCACAATCCATTTATCAGTTACTAAGAGACTTGCAGATTAATTTCCTAATAAGTGACTGATCGATTTCATTTAAA
Organism: Plectropomus leopardus; assembly: GCF_026936395.1. NCBI lineage: Eukaryota > Metazoa > Chordata > Actinopteri > Perciformes > Serranidae > Plectropomus > Plectropomus leopardus. The sequence goes on along the minus strand of NC_142192.1, from coordinate 32,621,225 downwards.
TTCACACACAGTTTGTCATATTTTCTTCATTCGTCATTTGTTTTGATCGGTACAGTAACTGCAGCTTTCTTGCAAATGTTGTAAAGTAAAAAGTATGTCCTCTGAGAGTATAAAGTGTAAAAAGCGGACTGGAAATACTCAAGTAAAGCATGTTAAATTTGTATTTTGTACTACTTGTGGTTAGTTTCCAGAGGTGATGCGCTGTGTGTTTCCTCGGCTCATGTTTTGCTCTGTGATTGTGTTCATGCAGCGGCAGTGAAGGGTGGAGCAGCGCTGCCTCCTGCTGGAGGGTCTAAGTACAGAGGGATGTTGTATGTCTTGAAGCCCTCTGAGGCAAATTGTAATTTGGGCTTCGTCAATAAAACTGACTTAACAGTTTGTACTCACATTACAGGCCTCGCTGTTGTCCGGTCGGTGCGGCAGCAGGAAGGAAAAGACCCTGAGAGCTCCGTCACACTCCTCCACCGTCTGGTTCAGCTCCTGGCAGCTCGTCACCACCGTGTAGTAATGTGTAGGGACAGGCGGGGCGTCCTCCGAAAACCTGGACAGAGGACATTAGGATCAGAGTTACATACGCTGCACTGAAGCTGCATTTTTACAAAACTTGTTTCGTTTGTTCAGATGTTTGATTATAGAGAGAAAGGTATATGATTATTTTAAAAGTAAATGCAAATGTGCCTTTGTTAGCTCCTGCTTACAAAATTAATGACATGAAATGTGCAGTGTGCTCCAGGGAAATGTCAAAAGTCTTTCCCTCACTTTTTAAAATATAGTTTTATGGTTAGTTTTAGAAGTGTCCATTTTACCTTTAATTCATCAAATCAAATAGTAACATTTTCTCAGTTGTAGCTTCTAAACAGCATTTTTAGGATGTTTTTCCCACATGGGATCAGCATAATAATAATAAAAGGATTGTCTCTGTGTTGTGCAAGCAGTCAGTCACAAGTGACAGATCCCACCGGAGCAAAACGCTGACACTGTACTTTTTCTGCAAACCACAAATATGTTACAGGTGGAGGAGGGGATGCTGATGGTGTGACACCGAGACGAGACGGCAGCAGACCAACAAAATATGAGAACAGGAGTATTTTTACTTTATTTATTCCATCTTTCTTAGGGTATTGCTTTTTTTTGCCAAGCCTATTTTGATTCAACCCTTTTCTATCTGTAAGTTGGTGTAACAAGAGAATTTCCCCAGTAAGGGATCGATAAAGTCTTATCTTTTCTCAAGGGGGTGTTTTTTAACAAGACTGGGATATTACCAGCCGGGTTTGTGGAGACCAAAGCTGGTATTTTTTTGTTGTTTTTGTGCTTAAAAATACCCACATATTACATCAGCATCTTCACAGCATAAAACTGAAAACTGAAAGGTAAGGAAACATAAAGTTTCAGTGTTTCCACCACACATAAAAAGGTACAAACGTAACACATTTGTGGTTTGCAGAAGATGTGCAACTGATGGAAGCTGGAGGCCTTACTCTTTAATCTTCTCTGTGGTGTCTCGGAGGCCGTCGTAGTTGAAATCAAAGATGGGACCAGTGAGAACGTTGATGCCGTTGTTTTCCTCCGCAAAACGCCTCAGCAGCGTCCCCTGCAGGTAACTCCACATCCCTGCAGACACAAAAAAAAGACAGGTGAGATGCTGGTAAACAAAGTGAACACTGACCTTTTGATCAGTGTCGGGTTTAACTCAGTCAGTGTGATGGAGGTTGCATCCTTAACTCCAGTTCACACCTGGTATTTTGATATCTGGATCAGGAAAACTGCATGTTAATGCAGGTGTAAATGTTTTGGAGGTTATCTAACTGTGACAATAAAAAAGTCGGTATGGAAAAGAAATACTACAAAACGTTTATTTATTTTAAAAGTTAGAGTAAAATCATTTCTGAATATCATGCAACTGACTGTAAAAAGTTACACATGTCCAGGGATCATAAAACTTTGCTGACCAATAGAGAAAAATTGCTAAATAAAAACATGTCAACCTGCAGGATTTATTTTTCACAGCACAGCAGCAATAAGTAGAGTTTATCATGCAGAAACAGTTTCCAGCTGTCGTGTCTCAGTGCCTTGAGAGTATTTTTCTTTGTCATCGAACAAAAAATTTCCACCATGTTTTGATATTTAAATTTTACAAGTTGTTATTAAATTACTAATTTGTAGCTTTTGTAGCGTTTTAAAAATAATCTCATAGTTTAAATGTTAAAAGGAGTCCCCTGATGGAACATTTCCTTTTATTTCGTTGAATAATTGAAATGAAATTGCCAAAAAGCACAAGAAAATTATAATTACTAGAAAATTAGTTTTCTGTACATTTCTTATAGCTTTTTTTAAATAATAATTCTCTAAATAAACTGATTTCTTGCATTTTGTCGGACACTTCTTGTCAAGTTGCTGACTGCCTTTGTTTCCCCATATTTTTGAAAGTGATCAAACTAATGTGCCCAGAGTTCAAATGTTTAAATACCTGTGAAATGTGTCTGAATGCGGAAAAAAAAGTGACGACGATACAGTTTTCAAAGGGTTAAAGCTGTGTATAATTACTGCACATCAGTATTCAAGTAATCCATTAAATGCAATTCATTAGGTAATTACACTAATTGCTCTTTCTTTGAAGCTAAAACAGCTGCAGGAAGAAAAGAAAAAGGGAGTAAAAACTATCCAAGGAAATGAGCAAATAAAAGTTAAAAGTTAAAAGTTAAACATCCTCAGATGGGCTACAAATAAAAAACATGTTTAATATCTTTAGTCCATCAGTTTGAGGTATTTCAGGTCCATAAAAGTTGTTTTTTTACTTCTTCTCACTTCTTTTTGAACATGTAAAGCAAGTCATTATGTATATTTCCATGTCTTTTGCTTTACATTTTTCATTGTCTGTAATTATTCCTTTTTTTTATAAAAATCAAATCAAATCAAACCTCCAGCAGCTTGGACTCTTTTATTACTTTTATGATTAAATCTGGATACTGAAGTTTCGAGAGATTATATTTTTATTCTCAGCTGTCACTCTGCTGTTTTCTCCTTAATCTCGATGCACCCGATCCATTTCCCTGCCTAAATTTAACAACAAAATCCATAAATCCCACAGACACACACACTCTGTCCACAGAGCTGATGACAATGATGGATTCATTGTCTCTGCATGAGACAGAGATTCAGAGCCAGAGTGTGTGTTCTGTCCTGATAAGTCCTCTTTCTGCAGAAACAATGGGTATCAGGCCGTCCTGGCTCAGACCTGACATCACCACGGTCCTGCCTCTGTCTCATGTGACACGCCTGGACGCCGCTGATGTACAGGAAGAGGAAAGGGACACATAAATCTGGTAATCGCTGAATGAGGCAGGAAGAACTTTAAATACGCGACAAAAGACCTGCAGAAAATATGACTTGGAGGTTGTAGCGTGTTGTCGTGTTACAGATGCTGATTTTGTCGCAGCACCTAAAAGAAGCACAGAGACTTTGAGATTTCATTGCACGATCAGTTTTGTCTGCTGGCTTGTAATCTGCAGAGATGAAAGTCATGCTGATCAGTAACAGGTTCTGTGAAATCTGGTTTGTCGTTCCAAACTTGTATTTTGGAAGATAAATTACTCACTTTATTGGACCTCCAGGTGGTTGATGCCATCACTTAACACTCATTACAAGTTAAAGAGTGAGTTTTTTAACCTGGACCCTACATGCCCATGTTTTTTTGTCTAAGTAAGTAATGGAGCCAACCATTTTTGAAATTGTTTAGTAAGTTAGAAGTTAAAGGCTGCAATGTAACCACTCTGGGAATTTGTGCATTTGGGCTCGCCTTTCCATCATGGCTCCATAACACGCCTACGTGGCCTTGGATTGGAAATAATGACGGCTAGTGCGGTGGCTGCAACAGAAATAAAGCTGCTGATGTTTTGAACATCACAGTTTGGTTCTTTTACACTTGTATTTACTTATGCTTCCAGTGTTTTGCCACAAAAATACCCCAGTTTCTCCAGGGTCCCCAGTTTTTATTAAAGGTATTTTGTATTTCTGAGTGTGTATGAAGGGACTCACTCTTGAAGGCCGGGTACATGGGGACGACGTTGGTGATGAGCGAGGCGTCATATTTGGACTCCGGAGACGAAGCCAGCTCTGTCGACAAAAATCACACAAACTCTTATCATCTGCTGCTTTTACATGTCAAACAAAATCACATCAAATGTTGTCGCCAGAGGAAAATCACAGAGAGCATAAAACTCCTTCAGGTTTACCTGGAGGGAAGAGGAAGCCGTAGGTGATCTGGTTGTTCTGGCTGTAGGCGGTGCAGCTCTGACTGTGATCAGCTGACACTCTGGAGTCGACCCGGACACACTGAACGCTGGGGGGGACCTCCGGGACAGGAGTCATGTCCTCCTGAGAGACAGAGACACCGGACAGTTGTTACATATTTTGTTTTCATATCTGATTCAGTGCAGCTCTAATAATCTGCAGCTGCGTGAGGAGGCTGGACAAATGCTGCGTTCATGTGATGTCGGAAGGCCGTCGGTTGTTAGTCGTGCCTTGGTTGTGGTCATGTGCTTTGAGTACGTAAAGTGGGAACAACGTGGAAGCTACAAAGAAGATGGGTTGCATTTTAATGCTAAGAGGGTTTAAACAGGAGGTTGATAGCAGTTTCCGTTTTTTTTTTTGTTTGTTTGTTTTATATTATTCTATATTTTAAATATGTTCTACATTAAATCATTATTATTTATTATTATTATCATCATTTTATTTTTTAAAATATTTTACAAACTATATTTTTATATATATTTTTTAAAAATATCTTATACATTATATTTTATATATTATTTTATTTTTGAAATATTTTATATATTAGATTTTTATTATTATTATATTAAATATAAAATAAATAAATAATAAATAATAATAAATAATAAATAAATATTAAATATATATATATATTTTTATATTTAATCTAGGTCATTCTACATGGACAGCAGTTAACATTAATACCATATTAGGCTTTACATGTGATCAAAATTAATATTTAATATGTGAATTAATAAAAAGTTTTGTACCATTGACCAAATATTGACATGTTGCTTGCTTCAGCTTATAGATGCAGATATTAAAAAATACTAAAAAGCTACTAGGAACAAAATTACAAAACATATAACCTTTTATCGTCAGTTGTTGATGCCATTTCTGCTGCCCTGAAACGTCACGCAAACATCAATAAAATGTACCAATTTCCTACTCAAAATTATGACTTTGGAGTGCCATTCATGTGCTTGAAATTCGTAAATATGGTAAAAATAAAATTTCTGAGGAGCTTGTGAAGGCAGCATAAGACGGCTAAAATGCATTCTGTGAAAAATAATTTGTGTGGTAGAAAACACAAAAGTCAAATTCAAAATAATAAAGATAAGAAAGGGCAGCGTGCGAGCGAAATGGAAGAGTGGCGTCCTCTGCAGCAGATTATAAGAAAATGTGTGTTCCAGGTGCATGTGTGCGCATTTGTGTAGGTATTCACACATGATGGTGTGTATTTTTGTGTGTGTGTGTGTGTGTGTGTGTGTGTGTGTGTGTTTGTGTGTGAGCAGCTGCACCTTGTAAACCTGCAGCATGTTCCTGTAAACATCTGACAAACATCTAGTGCTCAGAGGGACACAGAGTCGCTGTGTTTACTGGTGTTTTTGGACATGTTTGTGTTTATATTTGCGTGTTTGTGCAGCTCCATCATGTTCATGTTCCACACACACACACACACACACACACACACACACACACACACACACACACACACACACTGTCACTCACTATGAACTACAACACATACTACATGTGTCATTAACATGACCTGCTTCTGAATTTTACACCCTGACACCTGGTTTAAGTAGATAAAGGAGAGTTGGGAAAACACATCAGTGTTTTTGAGGAAAACTCTTCAGCGAGACTTTCTGGACTTTCTGAGCTCACCGTGCAGCATTTCAGGTTTTCAAATTACATTGTGGTAAAAGTTGCATTTATTTTACTTTAGTTCGGTGCTTCATGAAAAAGGTAGAGACGTCTGTATGGGTTTTGGGTAAAATGCCTTAAATAAGGTCTGTGGTTAACACAGGCTTAGGATATTTAGATGTTTTCTTCTGCAACATAAAATACATCGGTATAAAACTTAGTTTTCAAACTTTCACGCGTCTTAAAAAAGGCATTGCTAACAAGTGGCTAAATGGAACTACAGTGTTGGTTAGACACCACAGCGGACACAGAAACTCCTTAAACCCACTCGTCTTTACAGCAGCAGTCACGATCAAAGGTTATTCATCTGTTTATAATATTTTTCAATCATGTTTTAACGTGTTTTTACAGTGTTTGTAGTGGTGGCGTTTAAGTGGTGCGACCACAATGTCACTGTGGAGTTCATCAGTGATGATTATCATGCTGAACAAAACCGTAAGAATCATAAACTCTGTTTGTCACAGAGCTTATTTCTGGCGATAATCGAAAATCCCATAAGATTTTTGACAAGGACACCGGTGCGATGCTAACTTCTGCGTTGGCCTACAAAAATCCGTCAGCCCTTCACCACTCTAGAAACAAACAAGCAGACGATGGAAAACGCACGCATGAGAACCAACAGCATTGTTGTCATTGCTGTCGTCCTGCTCGCTCATTGCCAGTTTACACGACGACAGAGGGGGGAACCCGGTTTCAAAAAGATTACACTGTGGAACCCGGTTTCAAAAATTTGCGTTCCCCCAAAACGCTGTTGTCATGTCAACAAAAAGCCAAACTGCAACAAAAGTCTAAGTTTCATGCAAGAACTGTTGCCATGCAAACGTGCCCTAAAACGTTTCAGAAGAGTCGGTTCTGCAGCTGCATTTCTCAACTTTGACAGTAAACCAATAAATAAACATCAATAAATAAGAAATGAATAATGATATTATCTGATATTATCTGAGAGAGTGTGTGTGTGTGTGTGTGTGTGTGTGTGTGTGTGTGTGTGTGTGTTTGCGTGTGTGTGTGTGTGTGTGTGTGTGTACCTGTCGTGGCAGAGTGTACGCTGTCCACAGAGGCATGGCCAGCTCTTTGCTGTACCCGCTGATGAACTCCACATGATGAAGCAAACTGTACTGAGTGTCAAACATCACAGCCGGACGACCAAACGGGAGGTGGGTAGTGTCTGCACACACACACACACACACACACACACACACACACACACACACACACACACACACACAAAGTCACAGTAACTCCAAACCTCCTTATGACTGAGAGAGAATAAAGTTTCAACAAAGCAAAAGCATCATTTTAAAGCCAAAGAAACAAAAGAATTTTCTTCGAATCGTGTGACTAATGTACCTGACAAAACTGAATGTTTGTTTGCAAGTCATTGCTCTGTGCCTAGTGGCTTTTTAAGCATCAACCTTGTGTTTCTTAATGTTTTTACAGAGTGGATTGTTATTTTCGTCTAAAACATGTGCCTCATCCTAACCATGCATTAATGAGTGGTGTTGAAATGTTAGGTTTAAACGTACATGCTATTTTCTGGATGATTGAGATGAAACTTGAATTGATGCCACAGATTCTCACTGAAATACAGTGATGTGAGTAATTGGATGTAATAAAAGACTCGACACAGGGAGATTTTTACATATTTAGTGGATACTTGTTACTGTATTACTGATACAGCAGATCATTTGTCTGTTGTGTCTGTTGCAGCACTTATAGACAATACTATTTATACTTTTTAAGAGACTAAAGTCTGAATAAAACTTACTGTAACTGTAGCTTCCATCTGTTGCAGGACTGAAGGGTTCAATGATCTCCTCCACTTTGTTCTGGAACAGAAAATCACAAGATGTAAACTCTTTTTAATATTGTTCTGTCCCTTAACAGGTTAAATATGGATTACTGCAAAGTAGAAATGTATGTAATGTAACAGTTGCAAATACTATGATAGCTAATGAGGACCATAAAGAAATAATACATATATGAGGGTGATATCCCAAGAAAAAATTCTGAATTTACAAGAAAAACACTTTAATATTCTCCAAGATTATTGTGGAAAATTTATGAGAAAAATTTGGATATTCACCAAGATTAATGTGGTAAATTTACAAGAAAAAACTCGGAAATTTGTTTTCAGTCAGTCAGCTGACATTAATAGATGTTGAATACACACAATGTACAACTTAGAGAATATACAAGGTTTTTTTCTCGTAAATATACCACTTTAATTTGGGAATTTTTTTCGGAAGATTTTTCTGTGGAAATTACCCCCTCTGTTTTTTTCCCCACTACGATGGTCCTGATACATCACTGTGAAATACAGTACAATCGACCTCTGACCTCGTCGTCACAGCTGCAGCCCAGGTCGCTGCTCCCAGAGTCCTCAGCGTCAGACTCTGGCAGCGACACTTCCTCCGGCATGCTGGGCGTGAACGGAGGATCTTTGAGCATGTCGTTCAAGCTGCCGTACGTCCCGTTGTTTGGAGCCGGCGTTAACCCTAACAGGTCTGAGACAGGAGAGGCGTGAGGGTCCGTTTGTCAATAAAACAAACAGAAATTTATAGCAAAAATGTATATTTCTGGATAAAGTTTGTTGTGAGGCTGTAAAAAAGTTTTCAGAGCCCCACATTAACCCTTAGGGCCCACTTTAATATCACACACACCCATATTGCATAAGCTTATTTTACATTAATTTTTTTTTCATTCAGTTGTTGAGTATTTATTGATTATTTTCAATATATTATATGCTAAATTGTTTTTTTTAATTATTATTTTTATTATTTCAGCCGAGAATATGTCACTCATGAGCAGCACCATTGATTTTTATTAATTTTATTTTATTTTTATTTTCTGTGCAGTGTCAAATACTCACACTCATATCGCTCTGCACAAAAAATGCACTTTTCAAAATCAGGCTATAAATGATATCATAGATTGATGTTATTTCTACTTTCAGTCCTAATCATAAAAGTTCCACAACGTATGTTAGACCTATTGTAAAAATAACCAAATTTACAACAATTGTAAAACAAAAATACACAGTCTTGCCAAAATGTGTGCCCTAAGGGAGAAGAAGCAATTAAAATACTTATAGGAAATAACAGTAATATTCTCACCACACATGACGTTGTATAATTCTATATTTTCGAACTCTGGCACTCTTTTCTGGAACTTGAAGCTCGGTCCGTGACCCATGAATATTGTCTGCGTGAGGAAGATAAAACATGCACATTAAACCAGTAAAAAATATCCCCTAAAGCAGTGGTTAGAATTAATACAAACATCTGTAGTTTTTGTAGTTTGGACAATCAAAGAAAAATCAGTATGTGTATGTCCTGAGGAGGCCGTTTCATCAAACATGAGGTGAAAAACAATAATTCAGTAACACAAGAAGTTATGTAATACATTATATTACAGGTGATAATACAGGAGAGAAAAGACTTGAAGTCAGCACAGTACCCTCATGCTGGTTATCTTGTTGTCAAAGCCGTGGTCACCAAAGAAGCCACAGCGAGTCCTCAATTTTTCTGGCATTTTCCTGAAGCAAAACAAAAAATATTATGTTTTTTAACAATAAAATTTGATTTGATTTATTTGGACCATGTAAAAAAGAAACTGAGAAATTGTTATACAAAAGCAGACTGACAAAAAGAAAATCATATTTACAGACAATAAAAAACCAGAATTGTAAATATATTGTAAACTGAACATTTCGTCTCATTTGTATTATTTCCATGTCACCTTGTACTTTTTTATTTTTTTAAATTTTTTTTGTAGTTTGCGGCTGATTTTTTCCCCAAGTTGTTTGTTATGTTTTTCGAGTGTTTTGAAAGAAATCAAAAATTTTCTGCAGGTTTCAGAGGTTAAAATGCTGGTGAAAGGTGTCTAAATGCAGCACAAGAAAACTGATGTCAGTGCAGGGGCTAAAGGGTTAAAATACTTCTGCACCCTAAATTAAAAATCTAAAAACTGAAAGATTTTGTGGTGCTAGAGAATATGAGAGCATATTGCAGATAGACTCATACAGAAACAAACAGCGTGCATTTAAGGGGAGGCTACAAAAATCGTGGACAAAACACGGAGCGGGCAGAGCTCGGGTTGGCACGCTGTTTACATTTCCTTAAAAATATACCTTTAAATCACGACATTGAGCAGAATCAGCGAGTCTCGGGTTACCTGGCGATGTGCCACTTCCTCTCCATCAGCAGGTGGACGTCTTCGATCCTGCGGTTGTTGGCGTAGTGAAGCCTCTTGGGTAAATGCTGCTTCAGGTACGGCTTGAAGTGCTGAGTCGGCATTTTGCACTGAAACAACAAACGTGAAGGTGAATGACGTCTTTCTCTCCTTTTCTCCCTTTTCTCTCTTTCACTCTCTCTCTGTTTTAATGGGCAGTTTGAGGAAGGACAGAAAACATTTATTGTCATACTCACAGTCAGGTTTGCAACCACAACTTTTGGGTCGTCTGAAAAGGAAAGAGTTAATGTCAAAATGAGGCCGTTTTTTATTTCTTGAAAAAATCTGAAAATCTGACACAGCCTATGGGGTTAAAACCAGCTGTTCTCCTACATGTGGTGGATTTGGGGTCTCGGGGTCGTATTCTGCCCAGCGAGCCGGGGATCAGCGAGATCTCGTCGATGTTGAGCGGGTAGCTGCTGAGAAACTCGGTCCGGTCACAGTGAGCCTCCTCCATACCTGAGAGACACAGTTACGTTCAAAAAACACTTTTTTACACTCATAGTGGGTGAGATGTTTAACCCTTTGAAACCCGAGAAAAAACAGGTTTGAATTTTTTCAGAAACATGGGACGAAGGCAACAACACATGGCCAAAAACATAGCTGGAAATTAGTAAAAGCTACAGAAAATGACCTGAAAATATTTTTTAAAAGTATAAAAATAAATTTTTTTTTAAAAAAACAGGAAAATGACCTGGAAAAAAAGTGCAGAAAATTAAAAAATTACATGCAGATTTTTTCTGTAACATAGGCTGATTTTAGATATATAATTATTATGATTTTAGATATAGTTTTCTAGATTTTTTTGCCTATTTTTGGATCATTTTCTAATAATTGTTTTTAAATTTGTAAGCCATTCTTTTACTTAATTAACCCTTTGAAACCTGGATTGCCATCACTTGTTTGCATTCAGACGCCCTTTTACAAGAACTGGTTCAATTCTTTTCAAAAACATGGGAAAAAGGCAAGGATAAGCTAAAAAAAAATTCCCAAAATTGCAAGAAATTGGAAGATTCAGATTACATTTTTTAGAAAATGTACAGAAAATGATATGTCTTCATCATAACATATAAAATTATTTTACAGAATTATTTCAATTTCAAGATTTTTTTTCAGGTCTTTTTTCAGGCCTTTTCATGTTTTTAAAAGAAAGGGTTAACTCAGCTTGAAATAGACAGATTAACTTTAAAAAAAAGAGACATAACCGCGGAGGTTACGGTGGTTATACCGTGGTCTCCTACGATGATGACGTTGACGCAGCGATGCAGGTTCATCTGCTTCAGACCGTTCATCAGCTGACCGATGATGTTATCGATCTCCCTCAGAGGGTTATCCAGCTGTGGACAGAGAGAAAAAACAGCATTTTATGTCTATTTTTCATTTAATGATGTAATGATGTCTGTCAGCAGCTTCGGGCGTCACACTCACCTCACTGCTGAGCGGTCCCAGGCGATGTCCGAAAGTATCGGGCTGCTCTGAGTGGACGGCGTAAACGTACGGTCTGAGGAGAGACAAGACGGACAGTTTAATCACGATTTTTACTTCAAACCTTTGACACATGGAGTGACATCACTTTGATAATAACTTTTCTTTAATTTAAAGCTTTGAATCTTGAGCAAATTGGTCACTTTCAAAAAACATGAGAAAAAAAGCAGCAAATAAAAAATGTTCCACAAACTGCAAAACATTAACAATTTCTGAATTTCTTTTTTTAAAGCTAGAAAAAATGTCTAAGGGAAAAAGAAAAATAACTAAATTAAAACTATATTTATAATTATCATTTATTGGTATAATTTATCAAATCATTTTATACATCTTTTTAATGATGTTACAGAATATTTTAATCTTTAAGCACTGTTTCCAGGTCATTTTCTTAATTTTTAACCGTCTTTATCTTATTTTTAACTAAATTTCAGGTATTTAAATTAATACAATTTGCTCAAGTTTCAAAGTGTTAAAAAAAAAAAATGGTTAGAGAGACTCTTAAGATAAATCCCTTGCCTGAGTTTTTTTTTTTTTACCATCTCACCTTAACTCACACCGCATAAAGAAACCCAAAAACCTCTCTAACCCGCCGCCTCAGCGTGCCACAAAAACACATCAGCTCTGGACCTCTTCGCTGACTCAGCATCTGCACGACACTGCAAACAACCTTCAGCTTCAAGAGACACTCAGCAGCTCTCAGACTCCTGACTAAACACAACACACGCAACACTTCATCAACCTCTCTGAGACTACAAGTTTTAACCCTTTGAAACCTGGATCGACATCAGTCGAGCTGCGTTCAGACGCTTTTCACAACCTATTTGACACTTCAAAAAATTGAAAAATTGGTTTGATTCCATTTGAAAACATGAGAAAAAAAGGCAATGAACAATTTGACAAAAAATGTCCCACAAGTTGTGAGAAATTTTTCCTTAAAATAGTTTTTAAAAAGAGGGGAGAATTATTTTAAAAAATATTCAAAAAAATAGAGAAAAACGATATTTCTAATTATAAAAAATCATATTTGAGATTTTAGAGATAATTCTCACAGAAAACAAAAATGACATGTATCATTGTTCTGTTGCAACCATCAATTAAGTCTTCGTCGTGAAAAATGAAAATGACTAACCAGCAGGCATAACGGCCAAAACTGCATTTCTGTTCTTTATGCCTTATATTCCACACTGTGCTATTTTGGCTACGTGGGACAATTTTTTAAAGATTTGAATATATTCACGTTTGACAGAAAGACACACCTCTGATCATCGGGCAGATGCAGCCAGCCCAGGATGGTCAAAATCCTCCTCTCCAGAGGAATCACCCTGGAAACCAAACAGGGTAAAAGATGACTGAGAAGTAGAAGAAAATGAGGACTGTGATCAAATATTCTACACGAGACAGAACAACAAAGAAAAGGGAGCTCATCTGTCTTTAACGATGTCTGTGTGCAGCATGTCCTCTGACAAACACATTTAAATAACACTAATCGCAGCGACTGTCGATCGTGTTCATTGATAAATGCAGACTTCCAGCGCTGCAGCGGGCTGGTGTTTGAGTCCTCAATGGTCTCTGTTGTGTCTGAGTGTGTGGGGGACAGTCCTGCGTCTCTGTGTGTGTTTGGACGTATTGTCCGTCAGTCTCAGGATGTTTCCCTCGTGATCGTTGTGTCATCAGATGTTTTCTGAAACTAATCTGTCTGCGCTGTCGTTTCAGTGAAGTAAAGAGAAAAGCGTCTTTATGTGTTTAACTGAAGCTAAAAAATAAACTCTAGAAATGTTTCTGTATTTCTATTCCTGCTTGTTTATATATAAATGAAATCACAAGATAAAGAATATAAATTCTGTTGTTAAACAAAAAAACTAAATTTGTTTTGTTGTGTTTTTGTTTGTTTCCCTTTTTTTCTCTTGTCCTTTTTACTTACTTTATTTTTAAAAATGCTGTAATTTTATTCACATATATATTGTATATTTACCTATAACAATTTCTGTTTGTATATATTATCTGAAAATTTGTGCAAAATGACCCCTCTAAATAAAAAGCTTATAATAGAAAAATTAAACAAAAACAATGTTTTAAAAAATGACAACAGTCTTTTTTTTTGTTTTGTTTTGTTTTTTTCATCTATATAATAATTTTTGTCATCGTGTAAACAGGCTCGAATTTCAAATGTTTCGTATATTATCAAGAGCAGATGGTCACTAATAAACTATAATACTTTGTTAAAGGTAAACTTAAGTATTTTTCTACCCAACAAACACAACACAGCAGCCCAAAATAATGATCGTCTTTACCCGTAGCCACTTTGGGGTTTTCTAAGTTACCAGTTCAGCAGCGTTCAGTGTCTGAAGCTTTTGAAAAATATTCCAGTATACTAACTTAAGTACCAAGGCCAGAAGAAAGTGGCTGCTTTCACTCCTTGTTCCTTTGCTGTGATCCAGATCTGTCGAACAGAAACGAGAGGCGGTTATCAGAAACCTGATCTTATTCTGTGATACGTGCTGCCTTCACGTGCTCCTCAGAAATACAGTAATTACGAGTTACGGGCACATGAACGGCCTTCAAAGTCATAAATGAGGAACTTCAAATGATACCAGAGTTGCAGAGTTGTGACGTTTGCGTGACGATTTCAGAGCAGCAGAAATGCAGAAAGCACGGAAAGTGTCAACAACTGATGGTGAAAATGACACCTTACCAGAAATATGGCATGATATTAATTCCTTATGAGTCAGAAAAAAAAAAACTTTAGAAACGCAACATAAAAGGCTTCAAATGTCGACAGGATTCTAGTCAATTCAGCATTAATGTTATCAGAAAAATAAACTGTATTTTGTTGCCTAAACTAAGTTAAGTGAGCTATTTTAGTGAGGGGACACTGTGGCGATGAGAGGTGAACCGCTTCCAACAGAAAGATTTCTCACTAAAATAAGTTACACATAAATAAAGCAGACTTAGACTCTTTTTTTAAAGCACATTTAAAATTTGATGTCCGTCTTCCCATCAGCGAAAGATGTCAAATAAGAACATTTTCCACAATGTGATTTTTCATGGAAGATTTCTCAAAATACCGCTCTATGATATAAAACTAGTTTCTATGAGTTTTATGACGTTCAGTTTTAGTTGCGTCAAAACCTAAAATTACTCAAACAAGCACCAGGCATTAACTTACTGTTGACCAGTGCAAGTTTGAACTATTTCCAGTCACAAACTGGGGACAAGCTGGAGTTTACTGACCGGCTGTCCGCCCCACCAGCGGTGGTTCAGCTTCTCTCTGGTGCGCAGGCTGAAGGTGGCGTTAAACACGGGGTCGTGCATGGTGTTTCCCACAATCCCGTGAGACTCTGGGTACAGACCCTGCACACACATCACACAGAGCAATGACGCAAAACACTTAATCAATACATCAATGAATATCAGTCCTGCAGCAGCAGCACGACATGAGCACGCTGTAGCGAACATGTATATTTAATTATCCTACAAACAATGAATGAATATTAATTTTATTTCGATTACATGCATCATGCACAGATTATTTCACACATTTTTTTTTTCAATCAATAACCAAAAAAAGAATAGGCTGAAACTCTAGGCTTGTTTTTGCCTGTAATAAATCAACCAAAGGCTAAACCCAAATAACAGCAACACTTAAGAAACAAAATATATCAATTAATTTTAAAAAATCATACTCTTAACTGTGATCCTCTATTATCAGTTCTGAATTATTTTACACTATAATTATTTTTGCATTATAATTTGCAATCATTTTACATTTTAAGGCTTTTTAAAACTCATCACTGAGTCCATTACATAATTTGACTCCCAAAACTGAAATACATCAATATTTTACACTCATTCTCACGTTACATGTTTCAAAAGATGAACACCCTCTTAAATTATCATTTATCAGTATTATCTTTTCTGAAGTTTAATTAGAGGCTCTGAATTTGTTTTATATGCAGCACAAAATCTACAGACAATTATCGTACAGATTATCCTGTATGTATACATACATTTCGGGCACTGAGACAGACTTACTGTGGCGAGGGTGTATAAATTTGGGAAGGTCTTTGATGGGTAGACCGGTCGCATGTAGGGTGCTGACGTGCCACACTCTCCTGAAGAGAAACAAGCAGAAAAACAATTAAACCTTATAAAACAAATGTTAAGCACTCAGTCAAAGTGTGCCGTCTGCAGCTGTTATTAGACGGCACATCTGAAACACGGTGACGGACAGAGTGGAAGAGAAAAGGCAAACAGCTCACCGGCTCCCGGTTTGTCTCAAAAATATAAACGAGTGCCATCGTCTTTGTGGCCGAGACACAAGAGTGTGCAGAGTTTTTCAGTTGTGCTGCCTGGACGTGATGTGCTTTACTCAGGTGGCATCGTTGTGACCTGGCCGAGGTCTTAAAGTTAATGATGGAGGAGGAAATTAAAATTAAAATTAAAATTAAAAGAGATAAAGCAGAAGTTGTTTGGTAAATCCTCACAGGCAGTAGACGTCATGTGAGGACCAGTCTCTCGTGGCTCTGATATCGCTCATGTTTAAAAGTCTCCTTCAAGGTTTCTGTCACGTTCTGTTACGTCTTGTCGTTATTTTGATTCGTCTTGTCTCTTGTCCTTGGCAAAGAAGGCAGAAGAATGACGCAGGAAGTTAAATAGATTTGATATGTTTGACTTTACTGAGGCAAATTTCATTTGCCCTAAAAAACACGTCCAGAAAAAACATCCAAACTATCAATAAAGTGCTCTGAATGGAGCGAAAATGCAGCTAAAAGCCAAATTCCTCCTCTGATGGCTGGTAGAGAGCCACATCCGTAAAATCTTGTTTCAGTATCTCTGATGCTCATTGGTCACTATCAGCTGTATTTCACAGTAAGTTATATGCAACCAGAATGTGTGGGATCATTTTCTCATGTTACAGACACATTTTTGTTGTTTTAACCCTTTGAAAACTGAGCAAAATGGTTTGACTTCTTTCAAAAACACGAGGACAAGGCAATGAGAAACTTAACAACACACGGCCTAAAAAACTGGCAAGACATTTGTAAAGAGTTACAAAAAATCACCTACAAACAACCAAAAAAAGAAAGAAATTACTCAAAAAGAGCAGAAAGTTTAAGAATATATGTTTTTTATGTACTGAATAATAATTATGATTATAATTTTTTTAGATTCAGATTCACTTAATTGTTTTATCTTATCACATTAAAAAAATACAAAAAAAGCTAAATTCTTGCTCTCTTGACCAGCACACTGATGCCCCACACAACACCGTGCTACTGTGAGTGCAAGATAAAGTGCTCAGTATGACGTGCGCGTTAAAGTGCACCATAATTACACTAAAAGCAATATGAGAATAAATAGTGTTCCCTAAAATATTAAAATTCCTAATTATCACAAGAACTATGCTAAAGCCTAAATGAAAAGACTCTTAATCATAATCATCTGAAAACATGACAGTGGTTTAGTAGTAATAGTTTTCCATTATTTACTAATAATTCTCCCCCTTTTCTAAAACTTATTTTCAGGTAGTTTTCCTCGTCACCTTTAACTAATTTCCTGTAATTTCTTGGACATTTCTTGTAAAGTTGGTCATTGCTTTTTCCCCAATTTGCTCAGGTTTCAAAAGGTTTATGTTAATCTTTCGTAGCAAATCCACCGCTTTCGGAGTTTGAGGCCGAGTCTGTCTGTCTCCCCGCAGCTTTTCAGAGTGACTCTCAGTCCTTCGCTGTGAGACGATGAGAGGTTATTCAGGTCATCTGACGCACTGCTGCTAATCTGTTTTCAACACTTTATTGTTGGAGATGTTTTCTGTTTACTCCTCCGCTCTGCCTGATGTTATTGCAGAGCGGCCAATAGCATTGTCCATCCATTTCCCAGGGAAATGCTTTATTTGTTGGCTTTGCACCAACAGACCCCCAGAGAGGACCACAACTTGCAGATTTACTGCTAAACAGACAGCCCTCCTGTTTCTTAGTAGTTTTATTGGTCCACTGACCAGAAAAAATGTTGGCATTGTACAATTCTGCAAACCACGGATGTGTCACATTAGCATGTGAAGTTTCAATAACGCTGTGGTTAACGTGGTTAGGTTAGGACACAGAAAATACTTTTGATTTGGGAAAAACCTTGTTTTGGCTCAAAATATCCATTTTTGCGGCATACAGTAGCTGCTAGAGCAGGCGCCCTGTGTACAAAGGCTACGTCCTCACCGCAGCGGACACAAGTTTGATTCCACCCTTTCACCTTTAAAGAAATTCCCAGGTTTGGGGGGAAAAGCAGCGATGCAGCAAAGTTTCCCCCCAATGTTTCTGCAGCTGGAAACACAGTATCTGCGTTTACATGCAAACTTTCTCAGTCTGATTGAAATCAATCTGATTAGAGATTTCGGGTCACTGTTTACATGGGATGTCTGAAACGATCTGGTGGTTACACGTGTGGAAACGGAGCAGCTGTGTGACACGCACAGAAATGATGACGACCGACACTTTTCACACACTCGCTCCACAAGTGAATTTTCTCGCAGTGAAAATAATCGCTAACTTTTGACAGCAGCACAGGAGTGAGTGAGTTACTATGGTTACAGGGCTGCCACTCAAACTCACGGCTAAAATGGAGATTTATCGTCTGTTTAGCGCAGTGTTTGCTGTTGCAACAGCATGACGCCAAAGTACTTCTACCGGAGGCAATGAAGAGGAGGAGAAGGCGAGCACATGGAGCATGTGCAGAGGGAGCACGATCAATCAGCGTCATCGTTTACGTGATACAAATTCTCTTTTGATCTGCTTATGAAAAGGTATAGGTTTTTTAAGGTTTTTCCTCTGGCGACGGCGCTGATCTTGTTGGTGTCAGTGGTCCAGTGTTTTGGATGAAGTAGACTGTACAACATGGACAAGAGCTTCTCCAAGATTCACGCAGATTATTGAGTTCACCACAGCTGCATTCAGGGGATGAAATATGAGAAAATGCAAGCAGACGTACTGAGTTTATGTATGTTTGGAGTGACGGAGTCGCCCTTCTTCAGGTAGGAGGCTCTGAACCCGTCGACGGACAGCATGATGAGGGGAGGACGGATGAAGCTGAGCGGAAAAAAAAAATTAAAGACATAAAACACAGTTAGCACAGATTGATCCTTCATTTGCCAGTTTAACCCTTTGAAACCTCAAGCAACATCACTTTTCTTGTGCTTCTTTCAGATGCCTGTCGTGAGTATTTAAACCTTTGAACTCTGAGCAATTTTTTTCAAAAACATGAGAAAAAAAGCATCTAAGAAATGTTCCACAAACTGCAAGACAGTGATAGATGTAGGAAGTTAGTTTTTAAAAAAGAAAGAAAATGTCTTGGGGAAAAAGAAAAAACTGTGGAAAATCTGTATTTCTAATGGTTGTTTATCAGTATAAGTAAGTATAAGTATTATATTACGATAAATTATTTATTATTACATACTTAAAAATTATGTTACAGAATTCTTGAAATTTCCATGCACCTTTTTCCCCAGGTCATTTCCTCCTTTTTTGTTAGTTTGTTTGTTTGTTTGGGGTTTTTTTTGGGGGGGGGGGTCTTTTTTTTCTACTGTACTTCGGGTAATTTTCTTGTATTACGATTTTTTTTGCTAATTTTTGGGTCATTTCTTCAACAGGTTTAATTACACTTTTTAAAGTTCAAAAGTCCTCATAAATATGGTATGTACTGATTACACAGAACACATTTTTAACCACCTACTCTTAAATAAAATAAAAACTAAATATGTGGATTATACCGTGTTTTATATCGGCACACACACTCTTACGCTGTCTTGTTTGACGCGAGTGTCACACTCACCCTGCAGGACATTCAGCCGTCTTGATCTCCTCACATCCTCCGTGCACCCATGTAGCCTCACCTCGAGTGGAAACAGAGTCATTACCTACTTTCATGCACATTCACTTTATTATATGTTACATAGAGACGCATCGTGGTGAGTACCTCTGCAGAGCGACTTGTAGTTGGAGCAGCAGTCTCCTTTCTCCAGACAGTCGTCCGAGCAGTGACAGGCGTGGTCGCCATTCCTCTCCTCCCCGCAGCGATCCTGCGTGCACTCAAAACCGCCCGCTGAGACACAAGAAGGAGGAGAGTTCATCATAAATCACTTTACACAATCACAGTGAGGTTAAATGATGAACATGGTAAACATCTCAAATAAATACTGCGAGTTAAACTCGAGGCCCCTGACGTCTCTAAAAACTTTGAATTACTTGTATAAGCAGAGCAGATGTCGTAAAAACACAAGTAGCTCGTGGCTGTAGAATCCATTTGGAGAGGTTGAGTTCAGTTTTGGAAAAAGTCCCAGTGTTGTTTGCTTAATGTTTTCAAGATGAAACTGCGGTCGCACTCGGCCAAGCTCTAAATTAGCGTCAGATGAAAATTGGCATTTTGGCTCACTCCAGCACAGTTGTTCTTTGTTCATGTGCTATTAGTTACAGCAGAAAGCACTTATCATGTTGAGTAAACTGAGATTTCTAAATACTGGAGCTACTGTAGTACTGCTGTATAGTATTGCAAACTAATTTAGTGATAAATGTATAGTATCACTGATACTGACAGTATAAACAGTAGCAGCATCAATAAATGTGTGAATCTGTTGAATTTGTGTACAAAATGTGGAAATAAACCTGTTTCAGTGGGTAACATGATCCTTCATGCAGTGGTCGATAAGACCAAAGTGCTAAAATGACCCAAAACGTGTTGCAGCTTCAGACGCAATGCCATCTCAAAGTCACAAACAAAGATCCAAAAAAATACAACAACTGAAATGTGCTACAAGTGAAAAAAAATGCTGCAAAAGTTCAAAAAATACATTAAAAATAAATAACAGCAAACATGGTGCAAATACAGAAACGATGCAAAGTCAAAAACCAACAAACTGATAAATATATTTTTAAAAAAGAGTTCAGGTGAGAGAATCCACGGTTAACAGCAGATGATGTTGTCATTAACTCTTTGAAACCTGAGAAAATTGGTTTAACTTCTTCCATAGGGAGATGGCAATGAGCTAAC
This sequence comes from Plectropomus leopardus, assembly GCF_026936395.1. Lineage (NCBI taxonomy): Eukaryota > Metazoa > Chordata > Actinopteri > Perciformes > Serranidae > Plectropomus > Plectropomus leopardus. The sequence continues at coordinate 32,600,498 of NC_142192.1, read as the reverse complement.
ATGGCCCAAAAAGTTGCAAGAAATTAGAAAAAAAAGAAAGAAAGAAAAGAAAAGAAAAGAAAAGAAAAGAAAAGAAAAGAAAAGAAAAGAAAAAAGAAAAAAGGAAATAAATAAATAAAATAAATAAAAGTTAAAGAAAATCTAAAACAAACAAGAAAATTATGTGAAAACTATGTCAAAAATTTAATAAATATATGTATATATATTTTCGTTGTGAAAACTGGCAATGCATGGATCCTTTGAAAATGGTGATATAACAGCTGCACTTCACACATGTTGCACTTCAGCGGCGTGTCATTACAAAGTTACACCGCCAACTTCTGGCCTGGCATACTTCAGGATTTTTGGACTTTTTGCAGATCGGTGCACACGAGGATCCTTCGTACAAGGTTATCACGTGTTTGTTTTCAGTAGGACCGTTCTCATCTAAACCGGGCCTAAGCAGGCTACAACAAAAACTTCATCCCTTTGTTTTTTGGCCAAAGACCTGATTGCAACAAAATGTTTTTTAATGAGATCCTGCTGAACTATAAAACCGGACAGAAAATAACCTCACGTTGAAAATAATAATTAAAAGACGATCAAACCAGGAGAGGCGATTCGGGTGATGTCAGACTGACCTGTTTTCAGGCAGTGCTGGTCGAAGTCGGAGCAGCAGCTGTAGTAGGTTTTACACAGATTGTCACATCTGCATCCTGGAGGTTTGGCCTCCTCCAGCTCAAAGCATCTCCCCTTGCAGGAGCCCGCTGAGCTGACCCACTCTGAGACGACTGCAGGGAGGAGAGGGACACGGTCAGACACAACTGCTGCACACGTACCGGATTCATCTGCAAAATATTAATCTGTTGCCCACATTCATGGACGGACGAAGGCCTTTAACTGCAAACAGAACACACTTTAACTACAAGCTGTTTTTCAAAGCGCTCTGCAGGCTGCCTTCACTTCACCCAAACTAACGAACTTTTTGTCCTGTTGAGGTTTCATTACAGCAGCTCACGCTGGGACTGTTTTACAAACTCCTCTGTGTCTGAACTCTGGCTGCCGAACAGAAACGTTTTAATTTAATGCATCAAACAACTGAATTCACATGATCCTTTTTTTTTCCACGTCTGTGTTTGATTTTTGGTTCTGGATTGGGTTTTATTTTTCATCGACATAACTAATAAAGCCTTTGAAACCAGAGCAACTTGGTTAAAAAACAACATGGCCAAAAAATAATTATAATTGCAAAAAATTAGTTACAAACTAACAAGAAAATTACCTGAAAATAAGCTAAAAAGAAGAAGTAAAAAAGAGGAAAATAAACAAGAAAATGACCCAAAAAAAAGGCTGAAAATTGGAAAAAAAAAAATATATATATATACACACTTTTTTTGTGACATACTTTTAATGTATATTTTTCATGAACATGAAAATAGTTTTCTGGGCATTTTTCTCTCATCTTTTTTCCCTTTCTTGAAGAACAATTTTTTCAGGTCACTTTCTTGTCACCTTTTAATGTATAGAAGTTTTTTTTATCTGATTATATATTTCACCATATATTTATGTTTGCTCAAGTTTCAAAGGGTTTTAAAGAGGGTCATAACATAAAAGTGGTCTCTCTCTAAGAAGACGCAAATACTTTTGAAATTGGTGCCACATGAGCAGAGAACAGTGAAAAAGGACCGTAGCCTTCAATTTCGAGAAAAAGGCAACGCAGCAACTTCGTCTTGGTTTATATTTGATCAGCTTCAGTTTTTTCTGCCTTCACTGTGCAGGAATCACACATTGGGCACGTTTACATGGAGCCTGTAAATCTGATTTGAAATGGTTTAAAAGCCCAAACAGATGAAACATGATCCACCTTAATCAGCTTAAACAGGCCCAAAGTGATCCAGGTTTCGGTTGCAGAGGGGAGTTTAAACCTTTCTATAAACCGACCAAAAGAAAATGTATATCATGTAATCGATGAAGCGGACTGATCTCTGCACATGCTCCGTCCTTACGTAAGAAGACGTGACAATGTATATTTCTCCGCTGCCAGAAAACGCAGACTTCCAAGCAGAAGTGACGTTTGTTTTTAATCCAAACTCTTAAAAATTGAAAATGATTAAAAGCTTTAAAGCAACAGCGAATACGTTGCTGAACAGAGAGCGCTGTGCTGCTGACAGCAGTTATCCGTTACTTATTTTTCACTGCGATAAAATGCACTCGTGGTGTGAAAAGTATCAGTTGCATGTGTCTCATGGTCAATGCGAGAGTTCGCAGTCCTGTAAAGTTGATATATTCATAATTTTTGACAGTTGACCCGAAATCAGATTGATTTCAATCAGACTGAGAAAAAGTGTGCACGTAAATGCAGCAACCATTTTGATTCAAAGCCTTTAACTCTGAGGTATAAGAGAGTGAAAATGGTCCCTGCATGCAAGCATAGCTCTACATGAAGATAAATAATTCAATAAAAACAACTAAATGTAACTGTTATTGTTTTATGTCTCTGTAGATTATATCGTCTTCATATCTGGCAAAATGCACTAAAACGAATAAATGCCTTGACGGAAAAAAAAAAATCGACCTACTTTTGTAAATAACCTGTAACAATATTAGGTATTCACACTTTTTTTAGGGCTACAACCTCCGGTTTCACTTTGTTTGCATGCAAAATCAGCTTTACTCCACTACATCAAGAGCTGCTCCAAATCTCTAAAAGCATCTCGAATCGAAGACGGAGGCTGTTCTCACCTTTGGTGTGAGTCGGTGGGCTGTCTCCTCCCTCTGAAGGTCTGCTGGCTTGAAAAACATAAGCTCTGCTGACGTCAGTTCCCCACAGACAGAACACAACCACTACCTGCAAAAAACACAGACCAGACCGTCAAAAAATGCACATTAAATGATTGTTGCATTTAAAAAGTGATACCTCATTAAGGTCAAAGGTCAGATTCAGCAGAAGCAGCTCTGGGTCGAGTAGCACCTCAGTGTCTTAGTTAAGAAAACTAAGAAATACAAGTAAACAGTTTTATTCGTCTAGAGAAGATATTCAATGAGTAATAAAATACATTTTTTTCTATAAAATTTGACGTTTGACCAACTAAATGGAGAATCTCTCATATCTCACCATACTAGTGTTATAATAGACCAAATTATTATGTTTAATATTATCCCGTTTCTCATTTTTTTCTCTTTCTTTTATTGCATTGTTGTACTACAATTTACTAGCTTCATTTTTATGTGAATCATCTCGTGCACATTTATTTTATTGTCTGATAATTTCATGTAAATTGGTGTTTTTGCACTGTCAGTATATGACTGTGTTGTTTGCATATTTTGTAAAAAATAAAATAAAATAAACAAAAAACAAAAAAAAAAACAAATAGAATACTAGGACACCGTTCATCCCAAAATCAAAAATACATACAGCTGGTGGATGTAGTTTGGTAGAAAGAAAGTAGTTCCTACATAAAACTACAACAACAACAACAAGGTCTGTGGATTATTTTTAGTAACCGGATCATGGTTTCTGGGAAGAGACACGCTGTTGAGTTTTAACTTTTTTAATTTAATTTAATTTGATTTTATATTTTATTTTGTTTTATTGTATTATTGGTTTTTATTTTAATTCATTTTATTTTATTTTTTGGCACTGGCAACACAAGGCGAGTGCCATCTACGTAGTCCCATTAAAGTTTAAAGAAATCTCTACGGCTGATATCTCCAACACACAGAACGATCCAGACTGATAAACAGCGCCGCAGGTTAGAGGAAAAATATCTGCTTTTGATTTTGGGGTGAACTGTCGCTTTAATGAGAATATTTCTCGATATAAACTCTTTAAAGACGGTCACTGCTCCACCACGTCGCCCTGACCAGGAGTTTGTTTTCCTCTCTTCTGAGACACAATCACATCTCACCAGAGGGGTCAGAGGTCAACGGGCAGCCAGGAACGGCGGCCGTGGGAAAGTTAAGCGTTGTGTGATTCCACTCCTTCAGCTCGGAGAGAAGAGGCCGGCACTGATAAACACGCACACAGTGTGCCGCGCACAGCTGACTGAGACGCTCACAGCAGCAGTGACACAGACGTGCACACGATATCAGCCAGATTACTTTCTGAGGTCAAAACATTTCAGAAGGCTTAACATGATGCTTTCTATAAGAGCAGAGCTTTTCTTGGTTTCAAAGAAGCAATCAGAAACAGATGCAGATTCTTGTGAAATACTGGATAGTTTTGAGTTTTAAGGACAGAAGCTAAATCAGTTTTGAAACCAGAGCTCTAAATATCATTTGGTGAGTCACTTTTAATTTGAATTTTACCGTCAGCTCAGTGGGCGGGTTTCCGTGGACCCTCAGATTGCGCAAAGAGAAATTATGAATATAAAATAAGCTTAATCAAAACATTCACTTTTTGTAAAACTTTCCTAAAGCTAAGAAAATCAATGTCAAAATGTGGGACGACAACGTTTTTACTAACAACACTTTTCTAGCAACACGTCTCAGTGTGATCGGCCCCTTAAACTTGGATGGTTAGTATTCCTTCAGTGTTCATTGTTTAGGTTTTTATGGGAGCCGAATTATCCACAGAGGTCTCAAAACAAATCGACCAGCTGATTTAAAACAGTTAAAAACGCAAATAAAGCAGTTTCCCTTTTAAAGGAAAATGGTGTTTTTCTGATGCTGCTCTCGTCGCAAATCTGCTATTAGCTGACGCAAATATGCAAAACCTGAATGTCCCCTATCTGTCACCAGTGTTTGTTTGGTTTGTCCCTTCTGGGCTACTGTAGAAACATGGTGGTACAACATGGCGATCTCCGTAGACGAGGATACGCTCCCTCTGTGTAGATATAAACGGCTCATTCTGAAGTAACAAAACCACAAAGATCCTTATTTTAAGGTGATTATACACTTATACTTCTTATATTATCTTTAAATTCTGCAAAAATATCCTCCTAAATCCTACAAACTGGACCTTTAACATATCGGCCTGATTCATTACTAATGACTGGCTTCACAGGTGTCCTCCATATGATGATGATGATGATGATGATGATGACGATGATGATGATGACATCACCGCCTCGCTCTGACAGAAACGGGGACAGTACATAGTGTAACCATTAACCTACAACTTTTGCTTACCTTTACCTCCCCCAGGTAAACAAATGTGTGTGTCAGTGTTGACAAAGAGCATTTCCATCATCATCATCATCATCATCATCATCATGCATCCTGTCCCAGAGTCTGTCAGAAATAAAAAATAACGCCACCCCAAATCTGCAGCCGCTCCATAATTCATATTCCTGCTCACACTTATGTCATCTCCTTTTCTCTTGAGGTAAAGCTTCCAAATTTCAGAGCTTGCATTGATGTGAGGCAAAGTGCAGCTCTCGCGCTCGCAGGTCGATACATCAGCTCTGCAGCAGCGCGGGGGAGGGAGGGGGAGGGGGAGAAGCGAGAGAGAGAGAGGGAGCTGCTTTCCAAATGAAAGCTAAAAATTAATTAATTAATTAAAAAAACTGAGTCAAACTACAAAACTGTCACAGTCTTACCGTACCAAATTTCCCAATAGCATGTTCCAAAGAGTGAATCCACTTTTAGCATTCCAACTGGGAAAAAGTGAAACTCAGAAAGTGTCCAACAGTCCGGTGGAAGCTCCTCTGTGCGCCTCTGCGGATCGATGCAGCGCAGGGGTCCAACTCTCTCTCTTTCTCTCCCTCCCTCTCTTTCTCTATCTATCTATCTCTCTCTCTTTCTCTGTGTTTGCCTTTGCCTCTGCCTCTCTCGGTCCTGAGCCAATAAGCATGAAGTAATGGTGACAGCTGCGCTCTGGTACAAGAGTGCGTCAGGTCGGGGTGACGCTCCGGAGTCCAACACAGTCAGCAGCACTGAACTGAGAGGGAGAGGGAGAGAGAGGGAGAGGCTCCCTGAGGGAGAAGAGGGGCTTTTCACTTTTCACTCAGGCTCAGACAAACATGGAGGTTTCACTGGCCTTGAGTGCACCTCAGTGACAACATGGAAATGATCCGGTGATTGATGTGGCAGCTCTTGCAGACTCTTAATTGGCTATTTTGCAGAGTTCATGCTGCATGAAATTCCTGAACATTTAAAGGAAGAACTGTCTTGGACATTTAAGAAAAGATCACTCCGTAACTGTCCATAGATTTGTTTTTAATTTTTTTCTATATTATTATTATTAATAACAATAATAATTATTGTTATTAATAATAATGATTAATAATAATAATAATAATAATAATAATAATAATAATAATAATAATAATAATAATAATAATATCATCAACAGTATTTTTTTAAATTTTATCTATTTATTGTTTTTTTTTATTTACACCTTTTTTTGTTTCCTGCTGTGTGTGTACCGCTGAAAATACTACTGGATCTGAGACAGGCATGTATATCGCCTGTATGCATACACTGAATGTTTATTAAGAAATGCCAATTAAAAAGCAAATTACAAAAACAAAAGAAATTCCTAAAAAAGTTATCAATTTAAAAAAAATGTTTTCCAGGCCTCAAACTTATTTTAATTTTATAGAAAAAAAGTCAGATTTCTTTGAGAATAAATTGTAATAATCCAAGAATAAAGTCATGATTTTAGGAGAAAAAAAGTTGTAATTTAATGGAAATTTTTACGATCATTTTTTTCAGCGTAGAGTGCCCCAGACATGACGTTTTCCTGTTGGCCAAACAGAAAGCTAACGTCGTACTGGCTCCCCAATAGAATTTTTCCAATAGATTTTAGATTATTGCAAAAAAAAAATAACCTCCGTAGAAACCAATTGCCTTGAAAAATGTAAGTAAATATAAACATTAATCTTAATTTTTGTTTACTTCATATATAATCGGAAAATTGAGTTATATTTACTTAATTTTGTGAAGTTGTTGCAACCTAAAAATGACTAGTTTAATTAAAATCTTTCTTAGTTTTAGCAACTTCAGTAATGCAAGTCATATAAAAAATCATACTTGTATGTTATTACACATGTAAATAAAACTTTTAGATCTCCTAACTTTATCATTGGTGAAATCCTCTTTTTTAGGATCTAGTTAAGTCACACTAACTCGGTTTACAGAAGTAGCTAACACTTAAAAAGAACAAGATTATTTCAGATGTCAGTTTTAAGTTGTGACAACTTCACAAAATTAAGTAATTACAGCTCCGAGATGACTTTAAGTAAGACCAACTTGTCAGATTTTGCAGTGTTTGAATTTGTTTGAATCGACGTCAAGTCAAGCTCAAAAAACTATATGCTGACTAATCAAATGCTCAGCATTTCCCAACATCTTACGGTAAACTCACAGCTGAATATAGCGACTGTAAGCTGGAACTGCAGAAAGAGAAACGCTCAAAGGAAATCAGTAACCCACTGAAGAAAGACAAAAATAAAAGGATATTAGTAACGTACTGCAGAAAGACAAAAAGTTAACCTCCATGTTAGTCACTTACTGCAGATTTTATGGTTACGGGGCGACCTTAGTCTGAGTATTAACATACCATTCAACTTCAGTTAATAGCACAGGCTATATTTTGCATAAACCACTATTTTATTGGGTGCATACTAAACTGGGATAGTTGTGTACTGCTGGTTTGAAGCCGCAGTTTTGGCATTTCTGCCGCTGCCATCTTGGATTTGGATCCAGAAGTGACTATATTTGGATGACAGGGTGGAGCTGTGGAGGAGTGAGGGCTGGATATGACTTACAGACTAAAGCGACGCCTCGCAGACAGTTTGTCATTCAACCTGTAACTTTAAACCTCACCAAAATATAAATAAGTGAGTTATAAAAAAATCCACCTTGTAAAGTTGTCGTGGAATTTTACATTCGCTATAGACCAAAACTGTTTTTATGCCAGGCTGTAAACGTGTTTATTTCTGCTGGAGGTTTGACATTTTAAGATGGGCGTCTCGAGGAGGAGATAAAACTCGCAGAATCAGTGACTTCTTTTAAATCACTTTTTAAAACCCATTTTTTTATAGATTTGCTTTTATGTAATTTCGTCTTTTTATATTTATTTATTTATTTATTCTAACGATTTCATTTATTTCTTATTTTATTTCCTTTTATTTGTGGTTTTATGGCTTTTGTTGCTTCTGTTGTATTTCATCTTTTCTTTGTTATTTAAGGAAGTGAAGTTTTTGACAGCTTTGAGTCTCAGCTTATTTTTCTACCTTTAAACCTGCTATATGAATCTATTAATATTTTTATTACCTATAAAAAATATATTATCAAAGGAACTGTAGCTTTTAGTGCTTTGTTTTTCAGCCTCAGAGATTACACCTTTGAAAAATAAATATGTAAATAAATTTGAAATAAATATGCAAATAAATTTGAAATAAAATCCATGGTTCAAGTGAAATAAGTCAGAAAACCAACACCTTGTTGCAAATGCATCCAGGAGACCTGCTGCAAATGCATTAAAAATAAAATCTTATTCTTAATATTCTTAACTTAAAATATATTAAAATTCTACAATCCTTTATGCATACAGTAAAGGGAGAAAGAAAAAAAGTTGAGCTCACATTAAAATAAAAATATAAAAACAATCTAATTAATAAAATTTTATTTACTTATTTTTTTTAAACACTCTTTTGTTAGAGAGTGTGGATGTTGCTGAGAGCCTGCTGGATCGTACCTGTCCACATCCTGCTGATAGTTTGACCCGCAGAGTCCAGGTGTGCTGAAACTCAAGCTGCAGTCTGACTTCCTGCCAGGATGAGCCAGATAAGAACGGCCTCAGGTGAAGCGACACATCGTCCAATCAGATTGTTCTGTGGCCAGTGGAAAGGTAATCTGTGCCGGAGGCAGCACTCACTCTCTCTCTCACACACACACACACACACACACACACACACACACACACACACACACACACACACACACACACACACACACACACACACACACACACACACACACAGGTTTCATAACTTCAAACCTCTCAACATGTTTTGTATTTGTGTTCACATCTAGGAATATCTGTGTGTGTGTGTGAGTGTGTGTTGTGTGTGTGTGTGTGTGTGTGTGTGTGCGTGCGTGCGTGCGTGCGTGCGTGTGTGTGTGTGTGTGTGTGTGCGTGTATGCGTGCCCATGCATATGTCAATGTTTATGTCTGTGTGTGGTCTTTGTAAGACGAGGATGTTCGCCTCGAGGTGATGGATGTACAGATCACTTTTCAAAGCCGGGAGAGATTTGTATGGACAAAATGTTCCCGGCAGAGTGCAGGCCTGTCACAGAGATGTGTTTTGATAGCAGCGCTGTGAAAAGAAGCTGCGGCTTTCTGTGCTATTCATCCCAAATCACAGCGCAGACAAACATCTTACGAAGACTGATACCCGTCTCGCAGCAGAGGCATTTATCTGCTGCAGAGACAGCTTTCAACAGGAGAGCTCTCTGCTCAGCGCCGAGTCTTTGTCTCAGTGTTTACAGAGGAAAACACTCAGACGTTCACATGTTCACTGTCGGCTCACCACGGGCCTCAGGTGTCTCTGAGCTTTGTGTTATCTCAGAGAAGGAACGAGGCGTGCGCTGGAAAATCTGACAAGTTGATTTTACTCTAAGAAATCGGGGCAACCAGTTGCCCTGAAAAATGTAAGCAAATAGTTATTAATATTAATTGAAGTTTACTTTTCTTAATTGGCATTGGTTTAACTTAAAAATGACTATTTTTATCAAACCAATCTTTCTGTTTTAGCATGCCAAAGTTCCTAAATCCACGTTCAAATGATAACACTGTGAGAACCATCCCTGTGAACATGGATCAGCAAAAACTACCAAAAACGCTGATGTATGCATGCCAATGCAGAAGTTGGCAGTGTAACTTTGTAATGACACACAATAGAAGAACACCATGCACATGCGCCAAGTGCGGCCGTGACGTCACCGTTTTCACAGGATCTGCACATGGCCAGTTTGCACAACGACAGAAGTCAAAAGTTTACACTCTGTAACCCGGTTTCAAATGTTTGTGTTTTCAGGCCCCTAAAACGCTGTGAAAGAAAGGCCGAACCGCAACAAAAGTTTAACATTTCATGCAAGAACCGTTGCCGTGTAAAAAGGTCCAGTTCCATTTTGTGAAATCCACATGAGGCAGGAAATAACAAAAAAAAGTACTGCAGGCAAAGTTCTTCCAAAATCACATCGTGTCTGCTCCATTACTGACTTGATATTCTGTTCATAATCTCACATAAACAGTACAACACGTTACAGCACGTTACTACACGTTACTACACAGTAAAACACAGTAAAACACAGTAAAACACGTATATCTATCCACACAGACTTTTTGTCATTTTTGAGCCGGACGTCATCACAATCCCTTTAGTCATACGGACTAAACTGCCTTACAGCACCATGAATAACTTAGCCTGCATCTAACACAGAAATAAGATAATAAGTAGCTTACATATAAAAATAACCTCAGCATACGCCACATAAAATATACCGAAACTTACAAAAACGAAGAATGCAGCCAGAACTGGCGGCGTTGTTATTAAACACGGTGGACGGTCAGAGAGCACCGAGCGCGTGGCCTCACTTAATAACACAAATGAACAGAATCGGGCGTGTGCACATGAAACCAGAAGGACAGCATCAGGTAGTAACGCTGTCAGTAACAACGTAAAATAAGGAGTGTTCTCACAAACGGACGGGTCCCACAAACAACTGACTTCCGGGCGTCTGGAGTTCCAACACGTTCTCATCTCGTCACTGTCAGTGACCTTCTGCGTCTACTAATGACGTCTGAGGTCTTATTCTGCGTCAGCTGTTTACGCTCCAGAAAGCCGTAACCATGTCAACAAATGCACATGGTGGGATGACGCCGCACGTCTTTATGTTTACACAACATGAGCACATGCCAACTAACGCAGACTGTGGTTAGGTTTAGGCAAAAGAGTCACATGGTTAGGTGTAGAAAAAAAACGCACACATATCCTCGCAGGAAGTGAACTCAAAGTTGAGTGTGACTCACATACCTCTCCACCAGCCTGCCCAAAAAACGCACTCGTGCATCTTAAAATACATGGCAGCGTTATTACCCGACGCAACCGCTTCTGTCCAGCTGTGTTCTCAAGTGACGCCGTCTGTGCACATCGCCTGTGGACACGCCCGGTGCCATCCAGCTGTCCGCCAGCGTATAATAACAACGCCACCGATTCAGTCCGAGTGCTTCTCATCTATTTTGTACACCTTACCTTCTTTTGCTTGAAGCTATCCATCGGATGCCATGTTGTGTAAACATAACGACCGGCCGCGTCTTTACACCATGTGCGTTTGTTGACAGACAGAGCGTAAACAGCCAACGCAGAAGGAGACCTAAAACGTCAAAAGTAGACGTAGAAAGTCACTGACAGAGCGCCAGCGGACGTCTCTTTTGCCCGACGCGGCACTGAAGCAGTGCAGATTTACAGACTTTACTTGCAGCAGTTGAACATTTTGGGCTTTATGCATACTGAACAACTTCCACAGGACTGAACGGGACCCCGCCTCCAACGCTGTACCCAAATCACTTTTCATTAAATCCATTCTACAAGTATGACCCTGAAAATGAGCAAAATTGGTCCCCTGAAAGCGTCAAACACATCTTTAACTCTGAATAATCAAGACGTTGACAAAAACACAAAATTCCCTGGAAGCTCCACTGTCAGCTCAGCTGTCCAGTTTTAACTTCCTGTTCAAAAAGCAGAAACAAGTGTGATGCAACAGCAGACAGGCGGACGCTGAGTGATAAAAACACTGCTTACACGCAGAGTTTTGTAGTGAAGCAGCAAAAGACTGAACTTACTCAGAAAACAGTCAGAAATAAAGTGTGACTGTTTCAGACGTGCAGGGATTTCTTATTTTCTTCTTTTTTTCCCTTATTTTTATTCTTTCACTCATTTTTCTTTCTTTGTTTTGTTTACATTTTGTTGTCATTTTCATTAAAAAAGTGAAAGCTATAAATCTTTATTTTATAGAGCATCTTTATGTATATGTATGTAGATAACTGATATATTTTATATGCATTCATTGGTGTAGGAAGTTAATGTTTGTATAGATACATTTTGTTAATTGTTTAAATCTGGGGGGATAGTATTAAAAAAATTAGACTTATTGCTACTCCTTTTCAGACACAGATTCAGATTTGTAGCTTATATTCATATTTATATGCTATTCTTGTTTGTTTTCTTTTTGCATTTCATCTCAAGTGTCTTTGAGCACTTAGAAAAGTGCCATATGAGTCCTATCAGTTATTATTTTTAATAGTAGTATTCATAGACATAGATATCCTGGAAAGTTATGGCCATTTGAATAAATAAACTCTGCAGTATTTCTACAGCCACTTTCTAAAGTGCACCCCAAACAAAACATTACAGAAACACTGATAGATTTTGTTATTTCCAGTCACGTTTAATAATAATAATAACATAATACAGGGTGCTCGGGGGTTAGCTGAAGGAGGCAATAATTCAGCTCTTGCATGTTAAATTACATGTGAGTGGAGCACCTGTAACATAATGTCTTCCAGACTTTTTAATGTGTATAAAGCTGTATTAGTTGGGTTTTTAGGGGAGAAAAAGCTTGAAACGCACCACTGACACAGTGTCACCTCGTCCTCACACTCAGCAGATGAACGACTGTGCGGTGAAATGTGCCTTTAATGACGCTGACCGTGGAGCCGCTGCTGTATGTTGATGCTCCTGCAGAGAGTTTGAAGTTCAGAGCACTAAAATACATTAACTCTGCTGACATTTGTGCATCGTAATTCAGGAACAGTAATGTACTTTGGACAAAGTTAATATTTGCCTCACTATGCTCAAACACACACCCACCCACACACACACACACACACACACACACACTCTTGCAAACACACACACACACTCTTGCAAACACACACACACACAAACGAACAGCCTGTTCCAGTGTTCACGTCTGAATTAACGTAAAGCTCCTGCGTCACCCACACGGTTTTTAAGAGATTTATTATGATTTTTTCTCAAAGAAAAGGTTGGATGTTTTTTACCTTCAAAATAAAAAGCGTGTTAAGTCAAGGTGGTTTTTGGTGGTTTTAGAGACACACAGACACACTTTAGATCCCTGAGTTTGGAAATGTTTAACCCTTTGAAACTTGAGCTATTTGGTTCAATTTCCTTTGAAAACACAGAGAAAAGCAGTAAGCAAAAAAAAAGAAAAAGTTCCACAAATTGCAAGAAATAAATCATTTTCTTGTTTTTAAAGTTTTTTAAATTTAATTCATTTATTTTTACAAATTCTTGCAAAATTTTTTGCTAATTTTTGGGCCACTTTTCATCAAGTTACACCTTGCCTTGTCCCCATATTTTTGCAGGAAGTCAGAATTCAGCGAAAATTGCTGTGAAATGTGACCAGAACTTTACAGAGGGACTTCTAACTTCATAATTATATCATATATTTACAATCAAGTTCAAAACTTCATTGCACAGTTCGCCTACAACTGTGACAAACTAACTTATTTTAATATACTGAAAGTACACTGCACTGCAGAGACACCGGACACTGTCCACATGCAGATGTTCAACCTTCATTTGAAGGAATCCACAGAGAAAGGGACAGGAAGTGAATCAGGGGTACACAAGAGATGGCCTTCACACTGGCGCCCCCTGTTGGTAAAAATGGGGACTGACAGGGATTATGAAACAAAGGGCTCTTGGACGCAGACATGCAAAAGGCCTCACAGTCTCCAAACACACTATGTGGTGGTTTTGCCACTTTTTTTCTCTTTCTGTGTCTCTGTGTGGTCGTTTTGTGTCTCTTTGTGATTGTTTTGTTTCTTTTAGAGGTCAATGTGTTGCTCCTTGAAGAATATTTGTGTCTATATTTGTGTAATGGTTGTCGTTTTGTGTATTTGAAATACATTGTGGTTGTTTTGTATCTTTTTGGGGTCGTTTTGTGTCTCTGAGGTATATTTGCATCTCTTTGTGTTGTTGTTGTTCCTTTACATCTGTCAATACTCACATTTGTCTCCTTGTTGTCATTTTGTGTCTCTTTGGGGAATATTTGTGTTTTTATTTTTATTTCTTGGATCAAGTGGACCCAAATGCGGGAAAATGCAGAGAACAGGAACATAATGAGTTCATTTTTTTACATTTCAAAGTTGGAGCAGAGAAACAGCAAACTGAAGGTAGCACAACCAAATCAAAAGGATCCAACAAAGAATGAAAACCAAAATACAAACCAGTGTGACGAGCAGCTGCAGTGCAGGTGGAGAAAAGCGCAGAGAAGCTCAGGTGAGGCCGATCAGGTGATTATTGCCCCGTTTACACGTACACGGTTACTTTTAGAAACGGAGAAATATTCCTGCGTTTGCACCCTTCGTTTACACGCAAACGGAGAATTCGCCTCTGAAAACGATGCTTTTTAAAAACTCCGGCCAGGGTGGAGATCTTGGAAAACGCCGGTTGCCCGTTTGCGTGTAAACGGAGCAAAACGGAGAAAACGCAGGCAGCAGACGTCACAGTATGCGACAGAACTTGCACTCGCGTCAAAAGTGCGACCTATGTTTACATGTTGCTATGGTAACCATAGAGCAGCAGCCGTATTTATGTTGGCGCAAGCCCTCCTCTCATGCTTACATTTACAACTACAGCTGATTTATTACATGGAGGAGCAGAGACGGATGAGTGTTGCTATTTTCGGGGTTCTGATTGGCTAACGTGGGCTTCAGCTTCTCGTTACACTGCCACCTACAGGTTTGGAGGGTCCTGGCAGCAGACATACACGGGTTCGTGTAAACGCAAAGTTTTCTGAAAACGGATACGTGTGCACGGAATTATTTTTGAAAACGGAGAGGGTGAAATGTCCGTTTCTAAAAATAACCGTGTACGTGTAAATGGGGCATAAGAGGAGCTGATCGGCTGAGAGGAGCAGGCAGGACTAATGAGGCTGATGCAGAACAGCTGTGAAGGTGAGAAATGAGAGAAAAGCAGCACAGGAGCACAACGAGGAGAAAACACACTGAACTGAAACCGAAAAACACACAATCTACTTAATGCTAAACCAACTGAGTGACAACAATATGAGACTAACTCAAATTAAAAAAAAAAAACTTAAAGATGACAAATCATTAAGACACTGACTGTGACGTGAGCACGCGTTAATCTGAATGATATTTTGGGCCCCTGAGCCTTTGCCTGGTGGGTCCATGCAGGCATCATCATGCTACTGAAGCTTTATGTACTGATGAGCTGTTTATGTGTGATCTTTTTTTTTACTTTTTATACACAGTTCTCTTCACCTATTTTTTATTTCCCTTTTCTGCAGATATACCAAGATTTTTACAGTGTGGTATTATTACTTTTACTTAAATACAGGATCTAGATACTTACTCACTGCTGTAAAGACAACAAAGTGAGGTGATAATACATAACTCTGGACCTTGAACGTGTCAGAGGCTTTTCTCCAGCAGAGAGCAGCATTTCATCTGTTACAGGAGAGAGGAGGAGAAAAAAGTAAGGATCAAAATACACACGAGTTTACTTTAAAGTAGTACTGTAGCTGCACAAATGTACTCCAAATACCACACAGAGATACTGCACACAAACTAAAATGTATCTTACTGTATCTCTTGGTCATAATTTCACAGTGTTACACGTGTGTTCATTTCATATGTGAGAAACGCAGCAGTGGAAACCTCCAGGTGTAATAAATACTCAGAATCAATAATAAGAAGCACAGACATAATGTCCTGTGTACTTCAGTCCTGCAGCCTGTGAGTTTATTGATCCATGAAATCAATGAGAAATAACAGCGTTATATCATAAAGCTGCTCAGGTTATGAGAACAAGGTGACATCATCAGATTGTTACAGCAGATGTGCAAAATCTTATTTTCTGCTTGAATTTTCCGTCACTTTAACTTGAAGCAGTTGTTAGGTTGTTAAAATGATGTGGAAATGTTCTCTACAGTTATGTAAATGAAGATTTTTTATAAAAAGAAAAAATATATTTTCTTTAAAAATCAGTCAAAACTTTTTAAAGAAAACAATATATTTGAATTTAAAGAAAGATTTTTTTTTTACCATTTTTTTCTGAAAAATAGCCCCCCAAAATTTTGACCAAAAATAAAAAAGTCTAAACATTTTGGCAGTCAAATAAGTAAAAGAAATACAGTGATTTAAAGTTATATGCCTCTCTCCTAAATCCCCCTTTTTGCACCACCTGCTCCCTCCCATTAATAACAACAGTCCCTAAATTCTACTTAAATATTCTGTGTTAATCCTGTTCTAATTTATTATCATTTTTTCAGTAATTATACATATTTTAAAAAGCTTCTGTGTAATAATGAAAAGGAACTGAGAAGGAGTATCGATGGTTGTTTCAGAAATCATTAAAACCGGCCTCAAAGTCCTGGAAAGTCCTGGAAATATATTGGTAAAAATGTGTGTGAACCCTGAGTCATGATGCTGTTTAATCAGTCACACCTGATTATCTTTGAAAAGGAGAAGTGCTCATTGACCTGGATTTTAACACATTTGCAAACAAAATTTAACAGAAAAATATTTGTTCAGTGCACAAAAAAGTCTCAGATCTTAAATTTAAACCTTGAAAACATTTGGAGCAAAAACAAAGTCATTGTATTGAATTGTCTGTTCAGTGTTTGTTGCGTGGGTTACCTGGTAAACAGGTGTGAACTGGAAAACTGTGACTTCATCACATGTTTTTTTTTACTTTAAAAACACCTGATCTGAGCGAGACGTGCAGGGAAACAGTGAAATGATGAAGTCACCTACTGACAGTAACATTTAGGTCATTTGTGACAGTTTCTTCAGTTCAGCCCTGAACTGTTACAGTCGCACATTTACAGCTGCTGCTCCTGTTTGAACTCAACTGCTTCTAAGATGAAGGTAAACAAATAAATGAAGTGATGCACACATGCTGCAGAGTTACCCGGCGATGTGCACATCTCACAGGGTCACTGTGTCAAAGGTCACGAGGCTGCTGAGTTTGTTTTTAGGTTTTTAGCGCAGACCGTCGGTCGGATAGATCAGGACTCAAACTTTCACATGTAAAAGACCTCCACAGGTCAATTCTTGTAATCCCTCCAAAAATCCCTGACGACAGAACGTTAAAGATGACAGTAATATTTTTCTTTCACAGGAATGCTGCTGTGTATCACTGTTATCTGCATTTTAAGACCCCACATCGACTCCTGATCAGGAACTGAAGCAGCACTGATTGATCGCTGATCGGCTCTGATGTAACGAGTCAGGAATGTTTTTGCTGCAGACACAACAGAATGTGAGCTTATCAGGAGCGTGTTTACTCTGTGCGCAACATGTTGTTGTTGTTGTTGTTGTTGTTGTTGTTGTTGTTGTTGTTGTTGTTGTTGTTGTTGTTGTTGTTGTTGTTGTTGTTGTTGGCGGTGACGTCTGCTGAGTATTTCTCCTTTGTTGTCGTTCTCGGCCACGTTGTCCAACTGACTCAGCTGAAAGGCTCAGACATGTTGAACATTTATGTGTCACTTTTTGCAATAAATAATGTTTAATGTCAGTGAATAACATGAACAAAGTCAGCTGGGGTGCATTTGTACACAACTTCATTTTTTCATCTATCTTTCGTTGACACAATATGTGAAGCTTTTAACCCTTTGAAATTTGAGTAAACTTATTTCAGAAACGCAAGACGAGGGCAATGAGAAACTTACGGAGAACTTACCCAAAAAAATAACAGAAAATTATACCTTAAAAAAAAGCTAGAAACCTGAAAATCACTTCTCATGAAACCTGAAAAAACCCTGAAAAATTTGAATAAAAATAACAATTATTCTGCAAAATAATTGAAATAGAAAAGCTGTTTCTAAAAATGGTTTCTAACATTTTTCTCTCACTTTTAAAAAAAATCCTCCAAATGTACTAATGTCTTGCAGTTTGCAGGACATTCCTTCCCAAGGTGTTCGTTGCCTTTTTCCCACGTTTTCAAAAGAAATCAAACCAATTAGCTCAGAGTTTAAAGGTTTAAAATACCTGTTAAAGGCACCTGAACACATCACAAAAACAGTAATGTCGATTCAGGTTTGAAAGGGTTAAACACGAGATGCTGCTCAGTCTGACCCTGCTCCTCTCAGTATCGACTGATGGAAAGCTTTCGTCTTCATCCCGCCTCTCCTCTGTCCATCAGAGCAGAAATGATCTCTGCGTTTCCTTTTCCTCTGCGGCTGCAGCCTCCTACAGTCGGCATGGCAACCAGGCTGAAGCTCAGGTGTATTTAACCCTTTGAAACTGCATTCAGATGCCTTTCACAAGCTGTTTGACACTTTGAAAACTGAGGACCAACTTGGCAAGAAATGTCCCACAAATTACAAGAAATTAGGAAAAAAGGGGTAATAAAATTATCATAAAATTTGGAGATGATTACTGAAAAAAAAAATTTAAAACAGGGAAAAATGTCAAAAACAACATAGTTATAATTCCAATAATTTTCAAGATTTAAGATTACAATACAGAAATATAGAATATAACAAAATAGCCTTTTTTTAAAATTTATTTATTTATTTATCATTTTTACACTTTTTAGGCCATTTTCTTGTTTTAGTTTTTAATTTTTTTTATTATTTTCAGGTTATTTCCTTGAAACTTTTGCTCAGGTTTCAAAGGTTTAAAAGTATCACCTCTCTTTGTCACAGTGTCATTTTGTTTGCTGCTGAGAAACTCTCTTTGTATTAAAGCTTGTTTTCTGAAGTTGCTCAACCTTAGATTCGAATGGAGAAATCCACGCTGTTATCAGGAAGGACCACAAGCTGCAGCCCGCAGTGAGCGCCGGAGAGGAAAGGATAAACACAGATATTACTGATATTATTCAGCTCCACGGGAACAGTCCGTTCTGGTGCAGATATTAAAAGTAGAAATCACACTTCCTCAAACATATGGCCCAACAGCTGAAGCTCCGGGAATGATTGTGCAAGACTCTCTGCCCTTCAGGACTCCACTAAAATACACTAAAGCATGTTAAATTACTAAAAATCTATCAAATAAATCTTCAGACCCTCCAGATTCCTGCAGACCTGCAGACCTCTACATTTCTGCAGACCACAGACACGAGTGATCAGTGGTGGACAGCAAACAGGTACATAACTCTTTGAAAAATGAGCATATCAGCTTGATCCCTTCCTAAGAAAATAACTGGAAAATAACAAAAAATGAAAGAAAACAAGTGAAGTAAAAAAAAATAAATAAAAACACGACAAGAAAATGAGCTCAAGGAGGTGTTAGCAAATATATAATTATAAGAATTAGAACTATAGTTTTCAGAACATTTTACTCTCAAAACTTTTCAGCTAATTAATAATAATAATAATAAATGACCGAAATCTGAATCCCAAATCTGAACATGACATTTTATTCATCAAAAGAAATCATTATTTTTTCTTCTAATTTAAAGAATTTGAGAAGTTTTCAGTCGAGTCGAGCTTTTCGTAATTTCCTAAACTGTTTGTTTTCTTCTGCAGAGTAAAGATTTTTAAGTTTGCAGCGTGACAAAACGTTATTTTAAAGCTTAAAGTTTATTCTTTCTATAAGAAAAAGATTTCACGTACAGACTCTTCAGCATCTTCAGACTGTTTATTTAAAAACAAACCCTGAAAAAGTTAATTTTTCTTTTAAATCTAAGAAAAGAAATCGATGCACAGCCCCTTTTTTTCAAGTAATACATAAACTCTTAATATTACTTAAGTACTGCAGAGAGGAGAAATTCTACTTAAGATGTGTCTCCTCCTCCTCCTCCTCCTCCTCCTCCTCCTGTCAGTTTGTTTGTGTAAGGGTTTAATATTTAGCTCACACACACACACACACACACACACACACACACACACACACACACACACACACACACACACACACACACACACACACACACACACACACACACACACACACACACACACACACACACACACACTTCTTTTTTTTCCGACCGGATGACTACCTTCGCTTTCAGACCTGTTGACACACACACACACACACACACACACACACACACACACACACACAGATTTCACTGACCAGCTGATGAAGAAAACTTCAGTCTGTGCAGAGACTCTTTTAACACCAGAGGACTGTCACAGACCGTCCGTCCACGTGTCCATCTGTCTGTCTGTGAGTTTATATGAGCAGTTGAAGCGTCTTCGTCCCCTGGGTTCGTCCTCAGCAGTTGTCCTCTCTGATCCACTGAGGAGAGATGGGACCTCGTACAGCAGGTAAGAACGTTTAAGGACGTTTCTCAACTTCGCCACAAACAAATAATGTAAGAAAAAGGTCAGAGGTCAGAGTCACTGTGTAACTGCACGGTTGACATTTTTTGTGATAAAATTGTTTCACTAAAAGCTCGAAAATTTTGTTTTTATACAGTCAATTTAAGTGTTTTGATTATTCTGTAATTCTATTAAAATGTATTTTTATTATGATAAATTAACTTTTTTTTTTACCTACATTTCAAACTGATTTTGTCACTAAATTCATTATTATTTGTATTTATTTTTGTTTGTTTAATTGTTTATTTTGTGAAGTTACTTTAATTTTCAGATTTTTATAATATAGCGTTGACCTTTTTTTTTTTTTTTTTTACCATATTTCATACAGATTTTTTTTTTACTAGATTCATTTTTGTTTGTAGCTATTTATTTTCATTTACATTTATATGGTTATTGCATTAAGTTACTTTTATTTTCAGATTTCGGTTATATTACATTGACTTTTGCACTTTTTACTTGAATTATATTGGGAAAATGCTGTTGTTTTTTTTTACTAAATTGCTGCATTTTGTTTACATAGTCTAACTCGTAGTGACACACTTTATAAGAAAACAATTTTGTCGTATTAACGCGGTAACCATGGCTACAGGAGGAAGTAGTGGATAAATTATTATCCTGAGTGAGAAGTGTTTTTGTTATGGTGAGACAAAGGACATGTTTTATCATCAAGGGAACAAATGAAGTTCATCGTTTTGTTATCATTTTATTATGTGGGTGTGTGAGGTCGTCTTCCTGGCATCATCTAATCATACAGTCACACAATTAAAAATGTGTATGTGTGTGTATGTGTGTGTGTGTGTGTGTAGATAATAGTCAGGGGCCACATTCACAAACATGGGAAAAATATCAAAGTGGTCTTTAGCCTAGCATTTTCTACAAGGAAGCTTTGTGAATATACGTGAATGTTCCTCCTGCAATATTATCAAATCTGCTACATAGATAATATTGATAAAGAACACATATTGATAAGTAAGAGGAAATGTAGTGTTTAGGCTCAATGATAAACTCTTATCCCAAACTTATCCTGATTTACCTTTACTCTCATGCACATAATACAAGGAAAAAGCGACTTTAAAAAGACCTTAAGACAACAGCTGCAAACAAAATATGTTCATTTGTAGAAATTTGTATAGTTGATGACTTAAAATTATTTTCATTTTATTTTATTTCTTTAAACAACCACTTTACTCCAGGCGATTTCTACTGCTATTCTCCACAGGCCATTTGTCTGCATGTTTGTATTAATGTTGCTATGCTTTTAGGATCTTAGTCATTTTTGAATGCTTTTAAAGTTTTAGATTAGAGTGAAGTTACAGGATGAAAGTTATATTTGTAAAGTTGTATGTCGTTTAATCTCTGGGCCCCAATTTACAAGCTTTGAATGGCTTATCAGAGTGTCCCATTTCACACATTTTACCGGAAATGATGTTTTAGCTTTATTTTTTATCAATCATGTGAGTAGATTTACTGTAAACAAATGAGACCACCAGCAGGATGTTAAACAATGAAGACACTGTAAATATGAAAGATGGCTGTTTGAAGAGGTAAATGGGCCCTAAAGCATCAGTGAATAAAGATTTTCAGTGGCCATGTTTTTAAAATACATCAAAATTTGCTCAGGTTTTAAAGGGTTAGGGTCAGTGGCCAAACCAGCGCTCTCTTTTTGTCTTTCTTATCTCTGCTAT
The DNA here is from genome assembly GCF_026936395.1 of Plectropomus leopardus. NCBI lineage: Eukaryota > Metazoa > Chordata > Actinopteri > Perciformes > Serranidae > Plectropomus > Plectropomus leopardus. Next base: position 32,578,560 of record NC_142192.1, on the reverse strand, counting down.
TTCACGAAGCGTCAGCTGTTATCAACACATGTTTACACAGAAACACTTTTGTTGGAGGATGAATTGAGGAAGTTAAATGCAGAACTGGGTCAGCTTTGAGTCTGATTATTAAAAGTCACAGAGTTCTCCACCTGATGATGATTTCTGGTCTCGCTCCATCAGTGGCTCCCTCAAAGGAGGTGAAGGCAGCTGCAGGAGGAGGAGGAGGAGGAGAGGGAGGAGCCCGTCTGAGGAGCTGCAGTGACGGCAGCAGGTACAGCAGGAGAGGAGTCGGCCTAACCAACAACAACTCCTCCTCCTCTTCCCCGGTGCTCTACAACCCCAAATCAGGTACAAAAAATAATACTGCAGGAGCAATTATAGACATGATGCTTTTAATTTACATTTTGTTTTGTTGGGTCACCTCACTGCAGCCACAGCAGAGGTCCGCACGCATCTCTGCAAGAGCGTGCGCAAGAGGTGACAGGAAATGACATGTTCTCAGCAGCGGGAGTTGGAGAATTTAGCTGAAGTGTTGCAGAAGGAGAATATAGAGAGTAAATTTTGAGTATTTCAAGCGAGTTTTGTTGTTGTTGTTGTTGGAATCATTGTTGGCGAAAATGAGGCAAATGTAGCTGCCATTTGCAAATTTGCTGTGTATGAACATTCGACTTTTTCAGCGAACTCACAGAACAGAGAACAAGCGATCAGGAGATATTCACTAAATTTGAGAAAAAGTGTTTCGGATTAGAGTCGCTGACTGCACCTTTAAGAGCTGAAAACATCACAATAAAAGCATCATATCCAACACATCCGGGTTGTTTTAATGGGAGGTGATGAAATCAAAGTTGGAAAAACTTTCTGCTTTCTTTGAGACGTTTTTGACATTTTGACTTTCTGCTTCATGTTTAGTCCTGAAGAGACCAGTGAGCACAGAAGAGCTGCAGAGACCAGGAGGACCCTACATGAAGAAAACATTCACAGTACGTTCACAACTGAACCCTTTTTCTAACAGCTAGCAGAGTGTTTCATTCAGTTTTCATTAAGCTGAGAGGGGACGAGAGACTGTGCGCACTTCTAACCCCACTGCCATGTCAGTTTAACCCATTTGAAAATCAATGTGAAATATTAAAAAGCTTTTTTTCAGTATAAAAAATTTTCTACTGGCCTTAATTAGTGTAATCAACTTTTAAAATGAAAATGTTTTTTATCACAGAGGAACTGATTGGGTCAAACTGACACAGTGACACTGGGGTCAGAAGTGGCAAAATTAAGACAATTTATATCTTTGCAAATGTGAGGGATAATAAGTTCATATCCAAAAGAAAGAAAAAGTTTTAAAAATGTCAAAAAAAAAGAAATTTTAAAAAAGTTATGTAAGTCCGTATTTTATATCTCCTGTATCTTTCTAATTAAAAAAAAATTAAAATAAAAAAAATTAAAAATACATATAGGCCTTTAAAAAAACGTTTTTTTAAATCAATCTGTGAGCAGTGAATAATGCCTTTTCCCTTAATATTGATTGAACTGATGAAGTACAAACGACATTTGTTTGGATTTTCTGCACATACTAGGACCCCCAAACAAAAAGCGGGCACATTCTCCGACACCCAAAGAGAGACAGCGCGCACATTCTCTGACACCAAGGGCCGGCTGTAGCCATTTTGTTGTCCCCTAATCACAACAAGTAACAAGGTTTTATTGGAATATTAAATAATAACACCAATTATGACAACATTGCAGTTTAATAGAGATGCTGGGATCTACAGTATGAAACTGTCCGGATGTGGTGATGCCGGTGGTGTCTGCTGTCTGACCTGCAGCTGGATTCAAACATTAGTCTGTGGTTTCATTCTGCTTCATGTAAAGCAGCACTGAGCAAACTAACGTTATTTAATTTAATTAAGACCTGCATTTAGTTTGTAAAACCATTTATAAGGTAACAACAACAACAACAGTGATAACAGCAGTTACTCAGAGACTATAAATAATTGTCTAAATTTACAGAGAGATGTGTAGATGCAGCTTCTGGGAGCTTCTGCAAAAGTTTCCAGATTTATCCGGAGAGTTATAGAGTAGACTATCTCTGTGCGTGGCGCTCTATGCCAAGAGCCGGTCCTGGCTGCTGCAGACGGGTGTGTGACGGTCGTCTCTGTGTGTCTCCAGATCGTGGGCGATGCTGTTGGTTGGGGGTTTGTGGTGAGAGGAAACAGGCCGTGTCACATCCAGGCCGTGGAGCCCTGCGGCCCTGCTGCTGCTGCTGGCATGAAGGTAGGCAGCATACGCTTGGGATGCACGACAATATCCGCATTACCAATACCAGTACTGATGTTGTTAAATTTCGGAGTCAGCCAACATGCTGCTTTCTGCAGATATCCCTAACCTTTTTTTTAATTGACAAAGCAAACTGGTACAGAAGATCAACCCTAAGATGAGGTACTGATAAGATATGATCAAAACACTAGGAAAAAATACACTTAAAATTCTAAGAAGGACATATTTAAAATTATTTTATAGAAAAAAAAAACACTTTTTAAACATAATTTTCCATTGTTGTTTTTTTTTGGGGGGGGGGGTGCTTATTTGCAAATAATTCTTTATCCTTTTTTATTATTAATTTCTTGGGTAGTTTTGGGCCATTTTTTGTTAAGTTGCTTGTCACCTTCTCCCCATGTTTTTAAAAGACATCAAAATTTGCTCAGGTTTTAAAGGGTTAGCTTTTCTGTCGATCACATTCAGCTCCATCATGGATGTTGTCCTTCACTTGCTCCCTCCTTTTCTTCTCACTTCTCTTATTGCATCTCTCTGTTCTTCACTCGCAGGTTTGTCAGTTTGTAGTTTCGGTCAACGGGCTCAACGTCCTCAATCTGGACTACCGGACCGTCAGCCACCTGATCCTAACAGGACCCAGAACTGTGGTGATGGAGGTGATGGAGGAGATGGACCACTGAGCAGTGACAGAGACACTAACAGAGGCTGAAAATGTTCCTAAAACACGTTTCCTGTCTGAGGTTTTCTTGGAAGGACTGCAAGAACGCGGGAATGAAACAGGAGGAAACCGTGTTAGGAAGGTCAGAGGAAATATTCTGTGTTAAAATTACTGTCGAGCTGATGGAGGCCGTTTGTTTTCGGATTGGCTGACAGACAATATAACTTTAAGATCAACCTCAGATCCAACAGTCTTTAGACTTTTAGAAGAGGGAGGATTTCGGGAGATATATTGGCAGAAATGGAAAATGTTCACTCCTTTAAACTGCAAAAAGAACCCGCTAACACCTGCTAACAGCTGGACTTTTAATTCATATAATGGGAAAAGTAAGGAATAGTGTTCACACCTGCGTCTGATGACTGCAGTGGTCACAGGTATTCTTCCCTCCAGCTCTGATCGACATTAGGCAGGTTTCCGTTAACCCTTTGAAACCCGGATGACATCAGCTTGCTTGAGCTGCATTCAGATGCTTTTCACAAGCATTTCAACCATCACAACGGAAGCAAATTGGTTTGGCATGAAATGTCCCACAAAATTGCAAAAATGACCTGAAAATTAGCTTTTAAAAAAAGAGAGAGAATCATATGAAAATGATCAAACACTATGAAAAATATAAAGAAATGTTCATTTATGACTGTATTTTTAAAATTAGGTTCTAGAAAAAAATATATGTATTTATTGTTATTATTATCTATACTTATTTTAGCACTTTTTGGGGTAATTTTTTTTTTTGTCTTTTGGTGCTAGTTGTTGGTAGATTTCTTGTAACCTCTTTGTGCAAAACATAAGTGATATTTTCCAAATTTCTATGAAATACAGTTGCAAGATGACTGCTTTTCCACTGAGTGATATTATGCGACTTCTCTCGCGATGTTACGCGACTTTCCTCTCACGATAGCATTCCAATAAAAATGGCGATGTTCAAAACATTGACAGGTTTATTTCTATTGCAGCTACTTTATAAAGTCAATCTAATTTCACCGTAATTTCTATGTATCATATCAGAGTGAAGAAGACCTCCGTCCACACATACCGACTCATGTTTTGTTGAATTTTATGTGACTTTGTTGTACTTTTTCTTCTTCTTTGGGTTTAATGATGGTTGGTATCCATAAACTCGCACCCGATGTTCCATATCATATGAGCTATAAAAGCAAAAAAAGCGTTTCCATATCACTTTTGTGAAATACCACCTCATGCAAGTGTAAAAAACTGTAAAAAACATGCGATAAACAGGATTTCTTTCAAAATCGATGTTTCCATTAGAAGTATTTTGTATTCGCAATTTCAACTTGACCAGTTTGAGGGTTAATGGAAACGCAATCATGTACCAATCGTGTTTTTTCTGAATTTTTCAAAATATCGCTGAAGTTTTGCGCAGATCCGTAATAGAAACCTGCTTATTGATAGAAACACACGTGTGTTAATTTAAGCCCCTTCAGCAGTGAGATGCAATGACACGCTGACAAAAAATAGTCCATCTTCACTCAAAAGAAGCTCAAATTAATCTGCACAGATTTAGAAACACTGAATTAGTAAGAGATACAAAAAACAAGAAACCACCGACCCTGAAGGTGATCATGCTGTTGACATCTCTCCAACTGTTGTTTCCTTCTTCAGGGAGATTTGGACTTTTAACCCCTGTGTGCCACCTCACTGCCTCCTCCACACAAACACATTACCCACGTGTATTGCAGCAGCAGCATTCACACGCACCTATTCCTCCGCTGTGTTTACTTTTCCATCCACCGCCTGCGACGTCTGATTCCCAGAAAGGAAGTAAGGAGTGTGAAGACATTAGTGTGAGGTGCATCAACAACTTAACCCTTTAAAACCTGTATAGACCCAAAGCAAAATGTTTCACAAATTGAAAGAAATGAGTGTTTTTGGATTTTTTTTTTAAATAATAGGGAAAAAAAGGAAAAATGCAGGGAAATATATATGATTATCATAATGACATACTTAAAATGATTTTACACAATTATTATATTTTTAAAGCATGTTTTCTTTTGTTTTGTGTTTTTTATTTTGTTTGTTTTCTTCGCATTTTCTATTTTGTCATTTTTTTTTCTTCTTGTTTCATTTAAATTTCTTGATCTTTTTACTAATTTCTCAGTTTTGGATAATTTCCACTTTTGATGGTCAATGCAGTCTTCCCATGTTTTTTTGTTTTTTGTTTTTTTATGAAATCAAGGCAATTTTCTCAGGTTTTTAAGGGTTAAGGAAGCAAACCAGAATGCTTTGTTTTAAAGGATCTTTTATTCCATTATCTTTTCATACCTTGTTTCTGTATGTATGTTTGGATTTTTCTCTGTTTGTGTGCACAGGTTTGATAAAAATGAAATATCCCTCAGCAGGCAGCGTTTTGTTCTCTGCAGCCTGATTCTGGAGACTCAGTCGGTCTCTCTGCTCCTCTTGCATCTTTAATGATGATTTTAATGGAAGCGGTTAGTAAAAAAATGGCTGGATATTGTTTCCAAATATGAGTACTGAGAATTTTAATAAGAAACTAAATACCCTTAGAAAAAAAGAGGAGGTCACACATGTTTAATACAGAATTACAAGCATGATAACCCTATTACAGGCTTATCAATATTTAAAAGTCTACTTTAATTTAAAGTATTACTCTTTTGTATTATGCTTTTTATTGTTTGCTTCATGTCATCTTCTCTATTTTATAACTTCACCTGTGACTGCTGTAAAGGTTTGTTTGATTTTTGTAGCGGTTATTAATAACTACGTTAGAATTTGGATTTTGCACTCATTAAAGTAAAAGGGGCACCACTCTCTATTTAGGAATTAAATTTTAAAATATGACAGTTTCAAAACATGTCATCACTTTAATCAATCTCACAATCTGTACCGTTTATCCTGTATACATTGATCTTGTTTCTCTCATGAAATAATATCAACAGACAATGAACAATGAATAAATGAAATATTTTATTTAGGCTAATAAAATGATGAATAAATAGAGGAAGTAGTATGACATATAAAGGACAGTGAACAAATGAAAGGGAACCTAAGTGATGTATGTTCAGGTGATGTAAATGATTAATTATGGATGAGTAAGTGTGTGTGCGCGTGTGTGTGGACATGAGGAGACAGTACTCCCAGACTATGGAGGTCAGCATCATACCTGTCGGTGTGCAGCCTGCCGGACCGACATTACAAGAAGAAGAAACACAACAACGCGTTCAATGCTGTGAGCATGCGCAGAGCCGTTAGTTTGCCGCTCAGCAGGACAGAGCTCGGACACACAGCGCGAGACGGAGAGTTTTAAACAGACTAAACTGTGTTTTTCATTGAGCCGCAATGTCCAGATAAACCAGTTTAAATGACCTCTGTTTACTTCATCTAAAACCCTGAATGATCTCCTGGTGTTTGATAAAGCTAATGAAGTTAGCCTGCTAGCAAGAAGTATGCGGATCCGACGGTAACCCAGCAACACGGCAAACAAACCGATTTTAACGGAGTTTGTCTGAAGAAAAAACTGCTGAGATTTTAGTCAAAATGTCCAAACTTGAAATGCTGCGAGATTTTGTCAACCAGCGACTAACTGCGGCTGCGGAGGAGATTTTTGGGCAGTTTGAAAGGACGATAGCAGAGTACGAGGAGGAGCTGGAGACACACCGACAACAACGGAAACTACTGGACGCTGTTTTCAGCCCCAAAGTCCGGTTACACCGAGCAGGTCTGGAAACCAGCTGTGGAGGAAATATTGAGACTATTTACCCGAGTAAAGGTACTAAAACCACCGTGAGAAAGTACTTAGTTTCAGGTTTAATCAGACTTTGGATGAATTATTTAGAAACAGTGTCTCATCCGGCCGCTCGCGCTGAGCTCTCATTATTATCACCAGGGGCAGATGTAATGTTTTGGGGGCCCGGGGCCACAAGCACATGAGCTTATTTTCAGCCTTTCTCTAGCTGGGAATGTCGGCAGGCTGTTGGCAGCTATAGGAGAAGTAGGCCGACTCAAAAGTTTTTAATTCCTGAGTAAAATGATTAACAGCACAGAAGTTTGACAGAAGCTGAAGTCAGAGTCCTGCAGTCAGGAGAGGTTGGCCTATTATCAGCACAATGTGCTTCAATTTACCTGAAGTTTGTTTCAGATGGAGCTTTTCATTTTTATATAATGCTGGAAAGTTTGATGTATAATGATAAATCATATGTTTATTACGCTCCAACACACCATGGTCACATGACACTGTCAGTGAACTATGAGGGCAAAAAACAAACCACAAAAAAAGCAAAAGGCAAAATAATCATTGTTATATCGTAATCAAAGTAAAATGTTCAATTAATGGTGATATTGATTTTAAGTATAAGGTTCAGACCTTTGCTGGGAGGAAATTTCAGTAACTGGACCTCTTTGAATTTTAGTAGAATAGGTCCTCCAGTTGGTGACGCCTGTTCTACAGTGTATTTGTCATGTTCAATGTCTGACAGAAAATAAATATTTAAACCAAAATTAACCTTATCATATCTTCATATCTCATTTAAGAGTCAAAGGGAACCTTTAAACTTGACAGAAATAGTGATTTGGTGTATATTTATATATCGATTATATATATCGATATCGATTGATATGAAGAAAAATATCACGATAGGACTTTTTTTCATATTGTCCACCCCTAGTCATATGACTTTGCCGACCTTGACATACCTTTTAATCTTTATGCTTGAGGGAAAGGTATTAACTGTTTTTCATTCAAAAGTCTCAAGTCAAAGAGAGGTCATGATTTTAAGGTCAAAGTCAAGTTAATCCATTAATGTCCTTAGTGGAATTTCAAAATTTCCCTCACAGCATTTAAAGTACTAGCTGACTTAAGAACCAGAATCAGTTGGAATTCCCCAAATCAGTCAAAGTATGAGGCGGCAGCGGCCGTTTGCTGTAACATACTTTTGTCACATTTGATCACAGAGGGTTTCTTGTTTTTTGATTTTCCATGAAAACACACCCAAAAAATTGGTTAGGAGTATTGGATCTTAATCATTTTTCATGCGCACATTGTCCAGACTCTTATAATACAGATTTAAAAAGAAAAATGATTATTCATCGATTTTTCTTGCTCCAATTTGACATTATGCACATTATAGAAGCATTTTATAATGTATTTCTATCACATTTTTGGTACCATTGGACTCAGAACAACTTGAATTTCATTAATGTGTTATTTGTTCCAGTGTATGTGTAATATTAAGCATATAAAATGAGTGCTAAACTTATTTTTGTGACATACTAAATATAATTTATGGATGTTTATGTGTTAAAAGTCTTTTTAGATTTCGTCAAGCTGATCCTAAAGCCATCAAAGTTGTGACTCGAGTCCAAGTTAAAGCTGTGTGTGTGTGTGTGTGTGTGTGTGTGTGTGTGTGTGTGTGTGTGTGTGTGTGTGTTTCTTAATCCTTCACAGATGTCCAGAAGCTGTTGATGGTTAAAGGAGAGGTTCCTCCTGAGCAGCAGGACTGGAGCTTCAGTGTGGACCAGGAGAACCCAGAGCCTCCACACATTAGAGAGGAGCAGGAGGACCCAGAACCTCCACACATTAAAGAGGACCAGGAGGACCCAGAGCCTCCACACATTAAAGAGGAGCAGGAGGAGCTGTGGAGCCATCAGGAGAAACAGCAGCTTGAAGGGCTGGAGGAGGCTGATATCAAGTTCACACACACTTCTGTCCCTGTGAAGACTGAAGAAGACGATGAAGACAAAGCTCAGTCCTCACAGCTTCATCAAAGACAAACTGAACAGATGGAAACAGAAGCTGATGGAGAGGACTGTGGAGGACCAGAACCAGGCAGGAACTCACATCCAGGTAGTCCTTTACGACTGGATGTTGAAGACGAGGCTTCACATTCATCAGAAACTGAGACTGATGACAGCAGAACCTGGGAGGAGACTCAGGAACCTCAGTCAGGTTTTAACTCTCTGAAAAACAACAGACGTGATTCTTGTGAAAAACTGTTTTGCTGCTCTCAGTGCGGAAAACAATTCAACCATAACTCTGATCTAATTAAGCACATGAGAACTCACACAGGAGAGAAACCATTCAGCTGCTCTCAGTGTGGTAAGCGATTCAGCCAAAACTGTGATCTAAAGAAGCACATGAGAACTCACACAGGAGAGAAACCATTCAGCTGCTCTCAGTGTGGTAAGCGATTCAGCCAAAGCTCGGGTCTAAAGAAGCACATGAGAATTCACACAGGAGAGAAACCTTTCAGCTGCTCTCAGTGCGGTAAAAAATTCAACCAAAATTTTGCTCTAAAGATGCACATGAGAATTCACACAGGAGAGAAACCTTTCAGCTGCTCTCAGTGCGGTACACAATTCAACCAAAATTTTGCTCTAAAGATGCACATGAGAACTCACACAGGAGAGAAACAGTTCAGCTGCTCTCAGTGCGGTAAACAATTCAACCAAAACTCCTATCTAAAGATGCACATGATAATTCACACAGGAGAGAAACCTTTCGTTTGCTCTCATTGCAGTAAACAATTTCGCCAAAACTCCCATCTAAAGAGTCACATGAGAACTCACACAGGAGAGAAACCTTTCAGCTGCTCAGTTTGTGGGAAAAGATTCGCTCAGCTTCATCAGTTGAAAAACCACAAGTGTGGCGGTGAATCGTCACCAAGTGCACACACACTTCTGTTTCTGTGAAGAGTGACAACAATACAGAGACAGCTCAGTCCTCACAACTTCATCAAAGACAAAATGAACAGATGGAAACAGGAGCTGATGGAGAGGACTGTGGAGGACCAGAACCAGACAGGAACTCATATCCAGATAGTCCTTTACGACCAGTTGGTGAAGACTAAGAAAAAAGTTTCACCTGTTTAGTTTGTAAAATATTTCAGCAGCTTAGTTTGTAAAATATTTCAGCTGCGTAGTTTGTAAAACCAATTTCAGCCTCAGGAGCAGGTTGGTTTGACGCATGAAAATCCACACAGGAGAGAAACCATTTAGTTGCAGCGTCTCGGCGTGATATTGTCAAAAAACACAGGTGTGTCGGTGAGAGCAGCCGTAATAAGTGAACTTCCTACATTGGCATCCACCACTGCAACGCTTCATGGAAATCATTAGCAACCACGAAAAACCACCACAATTTAGAAACCAGTTTACCTTACGATGTAAACCATTAAAACCATTAAGGGACAGCTTGAAATGGACACCTGTATGCAGTATTGCAGTACTCTACAAACAAATGCAGTTCATAATAAAAGTCCTCTCTTCAGTCTCAGCAATGTGACTTCCGCACATGGCACAAAACCTGTCCTCATGTCGTGTTTAGGAGCCGTTACCTGTGCCAACAGGTGACTTGTGATCAGTGGGATCCAGCATTGAGCACAGATTTTGTGGTTAAGAATGTTTGGGGCATCCAGAGTTGACTTCTCTTATTATTTCTCTTACCAGAAAATTAAGAGAAAATATGAGATAACTTTAAGAGAATGTTGCTGCATGAGGCCCAGTGTTGGTTTATTACTTTTAAACTAAGTTGACTTAAATTTTTCAGTTTTTTGTGTGTATATTTCTGCTAAATGTTCACTGTGACAAGACCTTCAGCAGAAAAGCAGACTAGACATCATATATCGATGCTATAAACACCTGGGAGTACATCGCATTTTTGGCCACAGACACTTGGCTGCAAACCTTTTACCTCTGACTCCTCGAGCTCATAGAGTGTCTAATCTGATGTTTAGCGTCTGCAGAAGAAATATTTCATTTTATACACAAGTGTCAGTCGATATTCTCAAGGGCTCATTACAAAAAACTGTAAAATCTGAAATTATAACTAAATTCATGCCAATATTTATAATATTTTTAAAATTAAAAATAAAAGTAAAAGCTGACAAATATTCTAAATATAGTGTACACTCTAACAGCCATTAATTTCTTTTTTTATGAGACTGTATTTAGTTGGCTGAAAACTCATTTGCTCAGCATCACTTTAGTTCCTGTATGTGACATGGTCATTTTCCACCTTTTCAGCCTTGTAATGCAATTCCAGAGAGACGCTCTTCATGCCAAACACACAAACACATCGTGAACACACATCAGGAAAGAGGTACATTTAAAAAAATATTTTTAAAAAATGCAGGATTATTCCTGTGCTACAAAGCATGGCTGCACTGAGGAAGAAGCAAGTTGTCAAAGTGCACCTAAACATAACAAAATATATAAAATATTGCCAAGATTCACGTTTCATCTCAACACAAGATCAATGCATGACAGACACATTCTGTCAATGTTGTAAAAACTTGTGTCCTGTTCTTTACACTTTTTGAAAAATATGTTTTGTCATGACACTTTTTAGTGAAGCTTGAGGAGTCAGAGCTGCAGAAACCATTTATCACCTCTCTTTTGCTGCCTCCTGCTGGAAAAACTAAGCAACAGCTACCTCTGTGTAAACACCCATCTATGAAACCTTTGCAGCAGAGGCTGCGTGGGCGCAGATCTGATACCAACATTTTCTAGAGAGGCAACTCAAAAATGAAAAGAAATCAATACAAAACGGTTTAAGAAAGTTACCTGAAAAGTAACAGAAAAAAGAGACAAAAAAGGACATGCTTAAAAATTCTAATGATTTGCAGTAACATAATTTTAAGTATATAATAATGGCAATTAAAAGTAAAGTTAATTTTTTTTTTCTATATTTTATTCCATAGGCATTTCCTCTAGCTCCTATTTAAAAATCTACTATTTTTTTGCAATTAGTGTTACACTTATTAATAAGTTAAAAGAAATCAAACCAACAGCAACAAAAAATGGCCCAAAAATGAGTAAGCAGTACATCTTTAAAAAAAAGTTTAAAAACTATTTAAAAAAGATTTACTTACTTTCTGTAACACATTTTAAATATATAATTAAGATTATGTTGTTTTCTAGACAATTTTCTTTCATTTTTTGTAAAATATCTTATATCTTATCTTCTTTTGTTGCTCATTGCCTTCTTATATTTTTGAGAGAAATTAAGCCATATTTTTCTGGTTTCAGAGGGTTGACAGTGTTTTTTTTCCCACCATGAAACACTTAAATCTGACTAGATTTGTATCATCATCATATTTTGACCAAATCTCATTATAATAAAAACTCAGTTCAGAAAATATTAATTTACAGTTTTTCTGACATTGAAATTGCATCGTTTCGTGCTGCTGCACCTCCAGTAGTGTAAATAACTGAACCATGATTAAGTTTTGTCAGTCTGAGCTGAAAGCAGCATAGAGCCGCATTACTGTGTAAATGATAAACAAACAGATTAAACTTGAACTCCCAGTGAAGAAAACTCAGGTTGATAAACTGTTTATTCAAGCTGCAGATTGAAACTTGGAGTCTGAAGGGAGCGCACAGAATTCCTCTGTTAAATATTCATGATTATGATAATACGGGGGGCTTCAGAGACCTCCAATTCTACTGTTGAGTAAAAGGCTACATGGTCAGCAAACAAAGCTCTAATAACTGAGGTGAAGAGAAACGGAGCGCCACCCCTTCAGTGGACAGGAGGCCATTATTCATTCAGGGCTCCGTGCTATCTCAAAGATAAAGACAGCTGCACATCCAAAGCTGCAGCTCTGTGCGGACATTATTATGTAAAGGATTTCCGGGCCCATTATATCATGCTGATGAAAGAAAAACATTAACCAAACTGACTTTTAACATGAAAATGTAAATGGAAGGGGGAAAAAAGGCTTTTTCTGGTTTAATATGTCACATTAACAACAAAAAACCACCCCTGTTCAAATGTTCGAATTTCTTTTATTCTTCACTCTGTGCGTGTGTAACAAACCTCCTCTCCTGAGGTTTGATGCTTTTTGGTTTTTATTGTTTTTTCATTTCTTGGTAATCTTTATGCATCTTTTTTTTTGCCTGTATAGTTTTTTGTGTCTCATCGGGGTCTTTTTGTACCTTTTTTTTCATTAAAATTGTGGTTATTTTGTGTCTCTGTATGGTTGTTTTGCATTTCTTTGTTGTCTCTCTGTGTCTATTTGTGGTCTTTTTGTGTCTTTTTAAGTTATTTGTTTGTTGTTTTTTGGTTGTTTTCTGTCACCTAGCGGTTGTTTTATGTTTTTTTGTGTCTCTTTGAGCCTTTTTTTGGTCTTTTGTTTTATTTCTGTTTCTTTGTGCATGTTTTGTGTGTCTTTCTGGTCTTTTTGTGTATAGTAATTTTGTGTCTCTGTGTGGATGTTTTGCATTTCTTTGTGGTCTTTCTGCATGTCTTTGTGATCTTTTTGTATCTCTTTAAGTTATTTGTGGGTCTTTTTTGGTTGTTTTCTGTCACCTTGTTTTGTATCTTTTTGCGTCTCTTTGAGTCTTTTCTTCTGTCTTTTTGTTTTGTTTCTGTTTCTTTGTGCATGTTTTGCATTTCTTTGTCTTCATGTGTCTCTTTAGGTTAATTTTTGTCTTTTTTGGTCATTTAGTGTCCCATAGTGGTTGTTTTGTATCTGTTTTTCTCTTTCTCTCATTTTTGTTTTTGTGGTTGTTTTATGTCTTTCTGTGGTTGTGTTACATCTTCTTGTGGTCTCTTTGTCCATTATTTCCGTATTTGGTTGTTTGGTGTCTTCTTGTGGTTGTTTTGCATCTCTTTGTGGTCTTTTAGGATGCCCTTTTTTTATGTGTCTTTTAGTTCATTTTTGTGCCTTTTTAGTATTTTTTGTGTCTCTCTGTGGTTGTCTTGAGTCTCTTTGTTGTCCATTTGGGTCTCTTCGAGCTCAGTGTGTCTTTTTTGGTTATTCTAGGTGCTATCGCAAGTCCAGTTGCCTACGTTATAGCACCTAGAATCACCATGACCTAATGAATGATAATCTTCACCAACATCTTTTTGGGTTGATTTGTGTCTCTTTGTGGTCATTTTGAGTTCATTTAGTGTCTTTTTTGGTTTTGTGTCGCTCTCTGTAGTTGTTTTGTGTCTCTTTGTGGTCTTTTTGATTTCATTTTGTGTGTTTTTGGTTTGTGTTTCTGTAGTTGTTTTTTTGTATTTTTGTGGTCTTTCTGTGTCTCTTTGTGGTCATTCTAAGTCTCTTTCTGCTCAGCACATGCTAATTTTAGGGATATTCTGCAGGTGAAGACCAAGGGGGGAAATTTGGGCCCCTGGGCCTGGCCCCAGTAGGTCCTTTCAGTAATCCATCCATGCCTGTGAATTTGAAGAAAAGTCGTCAATCTAAGAACAATATGAGAGTTTTTCCCATTCTTTTTCTATGATCCTCACTTTAACTTTTTACAACGAGCCACCTGCCCAGAGAACAGAGTGCCATATTAAAAGGAGCCCTGAAGCATATAGCCAAGGGCCAGAAATACACACATTTTGTCCCCTCTGTACGCTCAGCACTGCCTGCCGCTCAAACACATTTTTCTGCCGCCTCGCCTCGCATTAAACAAGGTAAAAGGAATGAATAGCTGCAGGGGTGGATGGTGAATGAAGCGGGAAACACCCATCAGTCCGCTGCAAGTCTCAACTGAGAGATCAGCAGCGTTAAATTGGCCACAGACACCTATGGAGAGACAGGAAGCAAGGCTATTTCGTCTTCAAATTAAAAGAAATACAATGAAATCTTGGATATACTGTTGATTTAACCCATATGTGCAAGGAGGTAATGTTAGTTTGATGGCTTATATTAAATTCAACAGCCTGAATTGCTGCACTAAATAATCTGGAGAGATGCAATAAGTGCAAGTTGACAGTGTTGAATGAAATATTCAGATCCTTTTTATGAATAGGTCAAAATATCTTTGCCAATAATATGTTTGATTCATGTTAATATGTGTTTTCCGACAGAGTTTAATGTTTGGAAAATAAACAAAACAAAACAAACATTTGAAAAAACTTGAATTAAATTATCAAGGGTTAATTTGGTGGCCCCTCTGCAGTAACTCTTAGGACCCCTCAGGGGTCACAGACCCTAAATTGATGACTTTGGTTTTACACATCAACTCTTTACTGAAAACAGTATAATCGGATATAACCCCTTTTTTTAAATCACTAATATTTTCATTAGTAAATGTAATTTAATTGCATAATTTCTCTCTGTAACTGATTAGTTACATGTAACTATTTTTTTTACATTTTAATATTTGTTAATATGATTTTATTTTTATTTTAACTAGATATTTTTTATATGCATAACAAAGTATTTGTTTACATGACTTTAATATTTTTTTTCAAATTACAGTCAAGTTGTTACCAGTTAGAATCAAACCTACAATTGCATTTAATTATATGTACCTAGATTGTTTTTTTATATTGTTAATATGAATTTAATGTTTTTTCAAATGACACTGAGGTTGTTACCGGCTCAAATCGAAACAATTATATTTTTTTTGTAATTTAATCATATGTAACTTGTTGCATGTAACTAGATTTTTTTTTCATATGCATCACAAAGTATTTTTTAATGTGATTTTTTTTCAGATGACAGTTAAATTGTTACCTGCTGGAATCAAAACTACAATTATGTCTATTTTGTAACTTAATATGTGTAACGAGTTACATGTAACTATATTTTTTTCATATGCATAACAAAGTATTTGTTTGTATTTTTTTCAGATGGCAGTGAAGTTGTTACCAGCTGGACTCGAACCTACCACCTTGCGGTTGCATGCCGCGCGCTGACAACAGGCTGGTCAGCAGATCGGAATCTGATTGGTTGACTGATGTCACAGGGCCACAGTGGGAGGAGCCAAACGGTAGATTCTGAGCAGTTGATAAACTGTCGATAAACCGCAGCGAAAAAACGTCGATTTGAAGCCGTTAAACTGCGGAAAATGCCCGTTTTGTTCAAGTTAGCAAAGAGCCACGACTTTTTTCTTTCACCCTTGAAGGCATTCACGATGTTTAAAGGTCAGAATGTTTTTTACATAGCTACTAAAATAGTTAAAAAGCTTGATGCTCAGAAGCCAGCTAGCCAACTCCAATGGTAGCTCGTATGCTTGTTATGCTAGCAGCAGCTCGGTTAATTTAACTTTAAACTCTCTCGGGATAGTTTGTAAAAACTTTTCTTCTTCAGATAAGAAAACGAGGGAAGTTTGAAGTAAGTGTACATGAAAAATGTGGTGTTAAGTGCCATCTGTGTGAAGTTAGAGTGAAGTCGGATATGGACACATTGCTGAAACTGTCAGTGTCAACAGGTGGTGTTAATAATAATACACCAGAACTGTTGTTTTTCTAATTCCAATTATCGACATTGATTTGGGGATTAAATGTGATGTGTTCACAAATGTAATGTGGTAGTCGTGGTTGCCGACACAGCGGATGGTTTCCAGCCCAAAGACTGTTCAAAAACCGCCCAAAATATTTGACCAGTATTTAATTAAGTAACATCACTCTAATTTCCCTAAAAAAAATACTCTAAAATGACAATTAGAAGTTAAATGTCTTCCAAACATTCGTATATAGGGCTGCTGAAATCATTTTGCTACTCACTAACAGTAAATAACTTAATAAACTTTGACCTTATTTTGGATAACTTTTTATAAATTGAAAAACATGCTCCTCTTTGCACAAGCAGTAACACAGACCGTGCATTGAGTGCAACAACAGGCACACACATATAATGCACTTTTACAAGGCAGATATCATTTATTTAGAAGACTTTTATTTACGTTATGCAATGATTAAAATTATAACTATGGTATGGTGACACTGTCAATGTTAACTGCCTCTCACCCGAACAAGTACAAATGAAACAGATATGTATTGAGTGACTGGATGCAAAAAAAGTATTGGTTGAATACATTTTATCATATATTTTCTAAAATATAAACCCGCCCAACTCACGGAAAACCAGCCCAAATTCTCTCCATTTATTTTCCCCGCAGGATACAACCCAAAACTGCCCAATTTGGTCCAATCTGGCAACACGAGCAGGGATTTTATTTTGAAATGTGTGACCGGTAGTGCGGTGCATGATTGGATCTAACTTGTCTCCCGGTCGGCAGGGAGCGGAGAGTTGGTTAACAGTGTGGATCACAGTCGCTTTGGGGACGAGTGAGCTTCTCATTCAGCCGTCCGGAGGAGAGCAGCGGAGCCGGGAAACATATGATCTGAGAAGGTACGCCTGCTCTTTTATTCACACGCTGCAAAACAACATCTGCAAAAAGAAAAAAAAAACAGCTTCCACATCCGCGGAGCTTTTCTCTCCACCATGCTGCTGATGGCGCGATGTGCAGATCCCACCTGTGCTCATTTCAATTAGGAAAACTTCCGCTGCTTTATAAAGAAATGAAAGTGGTTTGTGACTGATATGATTTATCGTTTGTCTCATTATCAAGTGCATGTGCATTCTTTTAGCGCGATTTTTATACTGTATGTACAGCAGTGAGAGTGACTGATCCAGGAGATGCAAAGACATAAAGTCTTAAATATTTTTTAGTGATGCCACAATACAAGTTAGAGGCGTGCAACATTATAACACAAGGGCTCTAAATCACATAGAAGCTGCTACTCTGCAAGTTTATTACAGGAATTGGACATAAAATAGCCAGATGCTTTAATGTCGTCATAAACCCACTACAGTGAACTACAGTCACACTGTAAGTCCCTGAGGGAATATTTCAAGGATATTGTAGTGATTTTTCTCAGAGTACACTGAGGCAGGGCTGCTCCCAACAGACCTATAATCCTAACTCTGTTTTTATTACCGCAAGCAGGGCTTGTCTTAACACAGACATGGTGAAAATGCCAATCTGTCAGCCATATCAATAAATTATTGAAAATTGCCTTGAATTAAAAGTTGGCTGCAGCGCCAGTTGGAATCTGTCGCCACCTAATGTGTATTTTCTTTGACACATTAGATGCATTTTTTAATGATCAAACAGCCGCTTGTAATTATGAACAAAACATATCTACAGTTTTTAGTGACATTTTTAAGAAAGAACCGAGCACATCTATGGTTATGGCTGTGTCACTCATTGCACCATCAGTCTAGTGCAGGTAGTAATGTGCTTTATGTTAGATGGATGCAGCCCAGAGGACTTGCATGTTCATGTAACAGTGATCTTTTAATTTACTGACAAATGGGTTTATACTCAATACTTTTAATATTCTACCTTGATTCAAAAATTGTGAATATCCAAGTATTGAAAGAATTGTGTGACATTATGATAATAAACTTATTTTTGCATGCAGTGGGGGACTTAAAGAAGCAGCAAAAGAGGCAATAACTCCAAGAAAAGGTCCTGTGAAACTAAAAACCGAAGCAATGTCAGTATGAAGGAAATTTGATGGGAGGGGCAGAGTGCAGGGGTGATCATAAAATCTGTGATGTAAGTGCACATGTCTGTACCTCATGAAGGGGTGGCTTTGAGAAAAAAAAGCGAGTGGCTATTTCAGTCAGTATACGTTTTGGTCTTTGAATTTTCCTTTCAGAAACAGAATTGAAAAGACAAATAGCAATGAAATTTCCATTTTCTGAAACCTGAAGTTGTCTTAGGTTAAAAAAAAACAAAACAAAAAAAAACACATTGTTCAATGCATAAGCGCCAAAATATAATTCATGTAGTTAGAGAGAGAAATTAAGAGTGAAGACTGAACTTACTGTTATAAACTGTACTGCTATGGCTTTGGAACCGTATTCTGACATTATTTTAGATTCTATCATCTACAGAAATCTCTCTGCACTTCTGTCACATGTTAGAAAATGGTATTTATATATACCCCTGTGAAAGGTGGCTTGTGGCATTGGTGTCTGCTGAAATCGCCAATAAAGTGGTGGTATTTGATGAGTTTAGAATTAGAGTGAGCTGTGGGCGTCCAGTAGTTCACCTGGTTGAGCGGCGCCCCATGTACAGAGGCTGTGTCCTCCCCACAGCGGCCACAGGTTGGACCCTTTGTATCCAACCTGCTCCAATATCCTGTCTTTTGTATATTTGATGCAAAAGCCAAAAAATAAGGAAAGGCAGCTTTATTTGTATGGCTCATTTCATACAGCAGGGCAATTCAAAGTGCTTTACAGAGCAATAAGATATAAAACATAATAAAGGATACAGATTTACAATAAGAGTAAAGAGATAAGATATAAAAGGTAACATTAATTACAGGATTTTAAAAAAAAAAATTATCACCATTAAAAATAGAAAAAGTGCAGACAACAGGTGCAAAGATAAAAAAAAAAAAACACTTAAAAAAATTCATTTAAAAAAGTTCAGTCTTTACTCTTCACTTCTCTCACCTAACTATTTTGGGGCCCATGCAATGAATAATAATTTAAATTTAATTTTAATTCATATAACATGTTTGACCCTGAGAACTAAAATTGGCTTGCTTTTCATTGTTTTGTTTTGGATTTTGAAATGATTTTTTTTTTCATTTCTGTTTCTGAAAGGAAAATTCAGAGGCCAAAAAGTACACTGACCCTTTCCCACTAGGAATGAATATCTGTTCGTATCCCTATTCACAAATTTTGAGTCATTTTTACATAACCATATCGGCACACTCAATGATGCATTTTTAATAGACATATTTAATAGATTTGTCTGTAACCGAACAAACAAAAATAGAATTGACTCAAGTTTACTCAGATCTAAGTGCCTCAATATTGCAACATAATCTCAGAGGATACATTGCTTAAAAAATGTAATATGGTGAAGTTAAGTCCTTTCTCAAGCTGTTTAAATCCCTTCATCTCCCTCCTCCTCTACATCGTTGTCCTCTCTCCTCCTGTCCTTGTCTTCCTACGTCATCGCTCCTCACGCTGCTCTTCCCTTCCTCTGTCCTCCTCTTCTTATCTCCTCCACCCACCCCCACCCATTCCCTTTCTTTTTCACTTGCTCCTCCTCATCTCCTTCCTGCTCCCATCTTACTCACTTTGCTTCGCTCTTTTATTCTCACCTGCATCCCTCCTCCCTTCATTCCTTTCACCTCCCTCATCTGTGCCTCCTGTCCTCTTCCCTCCTCTCTGACTCACCAGGTCTTTCCTCAACCACACCCTCTCCTACCTACTTCCACTCTGTTTCCGTGTTCATGCAAAGTGTCCACCACATTAAGTGTTGTCCCAACTAGTGAGGAGTAAAGGCGGGTTGTTAAAACCTCAAACAATGAGCTTGCACCGATGCCGACTTATTAATCACGTGAAACACGTCATGGAGACACTCCATGCAACTAAAGTCCCGTGCAACTTCCCTTACAAATGTTACCTGCTCAAACTAAGATCAACATTAAACATTGTCTTACAGATGTTAACATCTTAAGTGCTACATTCAAACACACCCAATTCTAGTCTAATGGTAGTTAGGTTTTTTTTTAATCATAAAGTGTTTTATATTATGCTGCATATACACAGGAAGTGTTGCAAAAACTGTGCAGCTTATAAACATCAGAGTGAAAAATGAGAAGATATTTACAAAAAATAAATGTCACGAATGAGTCTAAGTTTTATTCCTATTTATGTATTAATTATTTGCTAATTTGTTTTTTTTAATTTACTTTTTTATTAGTTGATTAATTTGTTTATTTTAAATGGCAAGGGGATAATATAGCCTACCACAATTCCGGTAAACAGCAGCAAAGCCTACAAATGTGAGTAAGCTTTGTTTTAGGGCTGTTTTAAAATTGCAATTAATTGCAGAATTTTAATAGTTAATTGTGATTAATCATATTTTTTAATAATGTGTTTACAGTAACATTGTTTTACATTTCAAAATGTCCATACTGACAACGGAAAGCAATTCTTACCAGATTATCTTGATTAGGAATCAAATGACAATTGAAAAACTGCTGGGACAAGCATAAAGTGGGTATGTCTGTAAAGGGGAGACTCATGGGGACCCACAGAACCCATTTTCATTCAGATATTTTGAGGTCAGATGTCAAGGGACCCCCTTTCCATTGCCAAAATTTAGCCTAACTTGGAAGCATAATTCCTCTCCCTTCCTGAGAGGCAAGCATGACATGGTTGGTTCCACTGGATTCATCAGGTCCTCTAGTTCAGATGATAACAGTATCATAGCTCTCACTTAAAAACTCAGCCTGGTACACCCTCAAAAAGATGGGAAAGTCAGCTGATGATTAATGTGATTGAAAAAATGTACATGGTAATTATGGACTTTAATCACATTGCGATTAACATGTTAATGCTGACAGCCTTTCTTTATTTTTCTGTGTGGTTACCAAATATTGTGACAGCTCCTTTTTCTGCCCCAAAGAGGGAGATTTGTCCCAAAGCTTGCTACTGTAGTGATACCTGACACCTGGGTGGAGGGTGCTTCATTCAGCTGTGAAGGTGACTACAAGCAGAGTGACAGAGTGGGAGTGGGTAGGGTCCAGTTTAGGAAAGCCTCGTCTTGTCTCCTGTTCCTCCTCTTGTTTTACTCGTTCCTCACCTGACTTTTCTTCCTCCCTCTCCTTCAGGTGTGTCCTGTCCTCCTGTCTGCTGCTACCAAGATGCAGTTCTCAGTCAGACTGAGCGTCTGCCTGCTGGGCTTTGTTCTTGTCTCTCTAATCCCTCAGCCAGCGCGGGGTCAAGGTAAGTAACACCACTAGCCTGCTTCCCACTCAAGGGCCAAGAGGGTCAATGAGGCCTACAGGGGTTTACCTGACAGCGCCACAGGACCTCACATGGTCAGTCTGGGCTTTTATTAAAGAGCCAACAGGGCAAACCATTGTGTGTCATAATGGTACCCTACAGGGCGAACTGTCAAACCCAGTGTTAAACCATTAGGACTTCCCACAGTGGAACCATGTAGATTTAGAAACTGGGCTGACTGATAACTGGGGTTTCATTATAGAGGCTTTCTGCATAGATACTCAATGGGAATACACAGAATCCCCATAGTGCCAAACATGGTCAACAGTATCCTCACGGGAGCTCAGGTTTCAGTGATGTTTTCATGATGATTTTTATCCTCAGTTTCCGACAGGCCTTCGACTTTGAGGCCAAACAAGGCTCTCTACCACAGAGCCAAACAGAGCTTTCTGGGTTTTTCCCATCATGATGCTTAGCAGGGTTCCCAAGGGTTTCCCATTATAGTGCTTAGCTGCGTTTCCTATGTTTTGTTTTTCTCACCATAGTGCTTAGCAGGGTTTTCTAGAACTTTACCTTTTTGCTGTCAAACAGGGACATCCAAGTCTTTCCATATCAGGACCAGACAGGACTACGAACAACTTCATTTACCTGAAAAATTAATTGGTTGTTTCCACACTGGTGCTAGAAATCATTCAACACTAATCTGCTTTCAGCATTAAGATAAAGCTTCGAGGCTTACTCTGTAAACCTCTGTGTGGCCCTGTTGTGGAAATGCAGGTGTCGTCCTTTGCATTCACCATTTCATTCAGCAGGTTTAAATTGTGAACTTTATGTTGCAATTTTGGTGTGCAGCTTTGCTCCAAAGACATTGGCTTCTATTCTGAAATGTTTTTTTTATGGAAATTATGCTTTTAAATGTGCATTTACCTTCATGTGTCTGTCTCAAAGGGAAAAGCCTCAATGCCAAAATCATAATGAGAAAATGTGTGTTACTGTCTGCTAGACAAACTGGGTTGTTTCCTGCGACACAGTCTGCCACCTCTGTAATTAATCCGCACGTGTGTCACTTAATTATTTATTTGTGGAAGTGTTCAAAGGGCATTCTAATGACAGATTTCTGTTAACTCGGGTCACAGATTTGATTTTCAAAATCAAAAAAACATTTGTGCTAAGCTTGTGTATAAATTTACTAACTTAACATAAAGCAGTTTTTAATAATGTTTTCTTTTATTCATATACATCTGTTAACCACACAGCATCTGTGTGTGTTTAACTATAGCACCTCTCTAAAAGACAAGCGCTCTTAATTACGATTTCTCCTTTTTGTCTGTGGTCAATCAATGTGCTCACATCACCTTTCACCCTATTTAACACATTTAACTTACTCAGCAATTAACACATAACCTCACTCATTAGCACAGAGATGATTCTCCCTCACATCATCATCATCATTAACAGTCTTATACTCTCCTTTTTGCCAGCTCGACCTTCTCTGTAGGAATTTAAATGATGGGCTGATTCCTTTTTATACAGAAGACCTGATTATGGATCTAAGATCAGAGTTTCTATCCATTTTCAGTCTCAGTGTATTGGATGTTACATGTTGTATGAGAATGTGAAAAAAAGAAACACACTAATAGATTGATGTGTTGCTTTGAGCACAGTTTGGCACTTATGCTGCACCCAAACACAAATCCGCCAACTGTCAGAGGTTGTTGGCAGTGTTGAACCTGAAACAAGGCTAAACCTGTGTAGTGCTGCGGTGAGGAGCCAAAGCCACCTGACATCGTGCCACGACCATAAAATCAAATGTTGGGCTGTGATACTGTGCCATACCATAATAGCAGATTAAAGCTTTGAAAAAGGTCAGCATGCAAGCGTTCAGACAGTGGAGGGTTTCCCCGGTGTCTGCTGCCCAGTGAATTGGTCGTCTGTATTTTGATTGGCCGGTGGTAGCAGGGCACACCTCTGCTGATCTACTGGCGACATCCATACACACACCCTTTACCATTCACCACATTTTGCTAAATCGACATGCTGTAATTCCATTACAACAGACATGTCCAAAGTCTGGTGACCGATTTTAAACGGCCCACGGCTTGTTTTTCAAACTATGTGTGGCCTGCCGCACAATATTGGGTAATCAAGCAAGATTGCATTTTTCCGTTCACCTCATAATGGCAGGACTATCGTATAGTTTGTGGACGTGCACGAAGTTGGAACTATGTAGGCGAAACCAATGTGTTTTCATAAACAGACAGTGTACAAAGTACAAAATAATTTTCCGGTTACAAAATCAAAAGATGTCCATCATAAATTCATTTCCTGCTAGGTAGCAGACATGTCCACAGTAAAAAAGCAGACAATGAAAGCCTCCACTTTCAGGAATGTTGGAAAGTTGAATAATTTTTCATTGAAAGAAACAGCTGCATTTGTCTCATTGTATGTGTTTTTTTTAATAACCTATATGATGTGAGAAGCATCTGTCCCCGAGGTATTTTTTACATGATTTAATCTGACCCCCATTCACAACAGTTTTGACATAATGTATTACATAATCTTTAGGTTTGAAGTAGGGCTGGGCAGTGTATCAGTAGTATATCAATATAAGCTGTAGGTGGAAGCTTAACAGAGAGGGAATGCTTGTCAGCATGAAATAATTAAAATACTAACTTCCTAGTTTCAGTGTTTTTGGCTAATCTAACCAAACCGGTTTTAAAGCTAATGAATTTCCCTGTCAGTTGTTTGAAGTTGATATCTTTGTACACTTGTATAAAATAACAAAATTCTCATACACAATGCCATTACAGACCCTGTAGTGTTTTCCTCAGTGTGATGTTTGTAGTTGCCATGACAACACAGCATGCTGGAAATCTTCAAAAGCACAAATACCTGTGAAAGTTTCATTCACCCTCTTTCTGCTCTCCATTGTCCCTACATGCTGTCTGAAAGCATACAGATATCTTACAGTAGATCCTCATGGACTTCACCCTCAGAGAAGTTCTGCGGATCCTTTGCTCCAATGATTGACTTTTAGCGAAGCCAGAAGATCATTTTCATTGTTGATAAACTGCCAGTTATGTTTCAGTCGATAAATCATGTCATCCACAGTTTCAATGCGAAAAATGCCTATCAGAATTTCAAGGTGACGTCTTCAAATTGCTTGTTTTGTCCAACCAACACACTCAAATCTGTAATGATATACTGTAAGAAATTGAAAAGCAACAATTCTCAACCAGTGAATATTTGGCATCTTAACTTAAAATAACAGCTCGTTTCAGTTCTAAGTGAGATTATGTTTACCCTCAAGAAGTGTTTCCCAATCAGTCTTTAACCATAATTGTCCCAGTAAAAGCACAGCCTGACAACTTGTGCAACAAAATAAATATATCACAATGAGGTGGGTTTTGTCCAGAGTTTGAACTGAAAGTGACTGCTGCATTCCTCGGCGAAGAGGCCATAGTGTGATAGCCTCGGCTACACCACTGACCCACGAGGAGCTGAGGAGTTACGAGCAGCTTGGGCAGCTTCCACAGAAACTCCCCAGCTCTGTGGCTCTCTATTAGTTCAGAGGAATTGGATAGGTGGAGAAGTTTTTCAGCAAATAAATAAATAGACTACCGCTTGCCAAGAGGAGTCCAGAGATGTGAAACAAAGAAACATTCTTCTTTGTTTTGGTGTGTAATCTTTCTGTTTTCCAAGTTTCCCTGTGCTATATAGAAAAATGAGTCAGGGCTGTCATTATCTAAATACTTAGTCACATCCTTAACTATGCTCAAACCCAACACCTGCTGTGAAATCGCTACTGAAAATGTTAAATAGTCAGAGAATGACTTCAGTGTCTTAGCTCAGGCTTTGTTGAGGCTTCTCGTATTTTCCTCCTGCAGAAACAATAGAAGAAGTATCTACATGTTTCTGTGCCTGAATGGGAAACAGGCGAGGGGAATGTGGTCAAATGTCAGCGGGAGTTTTTCTAGGTCACATCTTGTAGGTGCCATTCAGAAAGCCACTGGCATTTCTAGTGAATATAATCAGAAGCCGTGGGGACAGAAGGGGAAATTGTCGGTGTATGAAATAGAAAAATAATTGGATCTCCAAATTACACAAAATTTTGACATGAACAGGGAAAATGTGTTTTTTTCCATGAGTCTTTTACTCCTTTTACCATCATCAGAAACAGAAAGAAAGCTTTAGCTCTAGTTTGCTCCATGCACTTAATATGATAATGATTAATTGACATGATAATACTCTGTGTAGCATCTTTAAGTGCGTCTGCTCTTGGCAATGATAACATGGAGTCTTTTCTAAAAGACATGTTTGCAAACTAAAAGTGACTTTAAGTTTGGAAAACTTTCCATCATCCCTTTTCTGCTCCCTTCAAAGCTCCCTACTTGCAAACAAGAGTTTTACCATTTTCTATACTCAGCTCAACACCATCCCTTCACCTAATAATGTCTCCTGGATTCTCCCACTCTTACGAATAATTTAAGATGCTCTCAAAACTTTGCGTGTCTGACTTGCTGCACAACTCCCAGTGGGTGTGACGGACACCTCTCCCACACTCGGCAGCAGTCGGCTCTGCTGTTTGCTCAAGATTCTCCATGAAAAATAGATGAGAATTAAGTTCTCATCTCTACAGGCGAGGCCTTTTGTCTTCACCCGGCTGTTTGCTCAGCATCCAATACTTGTCTCTGTGTGAGAATACAATCTTACAGAGAAGATCCATGGTTTTCTGTGAATGAGTGTGTGTGTATATGTGTGTATGGAGCTGCAAAGGAACCGGCAGGTTTTCTCTTAAGAGGCGTGAGAAAAAAAAACCAACCACCAAAGCTTCATGGATTTTTATGTTCATATACCAGAATACAGTTGCCTCCAGTTGCGGATGAGCATGCATAATTCATGCACACACATGCACATGTTGATGCACTCACACAGGTACACACTCAACTACACTCCAACTACACTACAAACAGAGAGGTGCAAAATCTGCTTCTCGAATCATTTGGGATTTGAGCAGCTCTCTCCAGACGAGAGAATGTCCTTTGTTTCCGAGAGAGAGAGCTAAACCCTGAGCCGAAATCCCATGCAGCCCTCATTCTCATCCCCAGGTTGGTGAGATAATTGGTACAGTATTCCTTATATGTGTTTGTATATAAATATATTTGCCTGCTGTTGAATGCGCCGGCTTCACATTCTCTTCATTGAATCAGGATTATCCTCCCTGTGCTGAACTCAAGTTTCTTTGCATACCTACATGAGTTGTGTTCTGGAGATAATGACATGCATAAAGAGGCGGTTCACCCAAAATGCTGCAGAGGTGTTTGTTGATAGGTCTTATCAGCTTGACTAAATCCTGTATTGTGGAGAAAGCTGCAGGGGAGTGGATGAATCAGTTTAGGAAAGCTAAAGAAAACAGACAGTTGCTCTTTAAAATTGTGTCATTTGCAACAAAGCTGTGTTTTTACCTTTGGCAGCACATTACAAAATCTGTTCAAGCACCATAGCACATTGTTACCATGTGTCATACGGACAGACAACTTGTGTGCATTTCGTCCCAAGCGGACAAGCAGCAATAAAAACTCCTCCTAAAAGCCACATTTATTTTCAGTCAATATGTTTTTTTCTCATTTTGTTTTGTTTTGGGTGAACCATCCCTTTAAGCCTCTTGTTTATTGTGCGCCAGAGAATCAGAGCTCTTCCAGGCGTCAATCACAGTGTAGGTATTTAAAGAAGTCGGCGGCAGCAGATGGCTCACCTCATAATGAGGACACAAACACAGGAACGAGTTTGTGGTTTTCATATTTTAACCCCCTCCGCTGGCTTCTCTTTTTTTTTTTTTTTTTTTACATTTTTTATATAGTTAACCAAATTAGATCGGGTAATGTGTTGCTTCTAGGTACATGATTATTATCTGGGATTTTGTTCTGCCGGTGTGAAAAGAATGGGGTGTTGTTGTTGTTGACCATGAAAATGTGTTTTTTGACATTCCAATGCTTTACCGTGGCCTCTATCCAGTGTTATAACCTGCGCCTTAATGTGAAAACACAACAATACTGTGTAGGAGCTTAGTGAAATATGATCATGCTCTTTTGTACAAGGGAAAAAAGTTCCAGTAACACAGTGTTGTTGCCTTTTCTGAGAGTTTATACACAGGTCGAGGCCATTGTAAAGCGTATTTGGATATTGTGCAGCTCAGTGGATCTAGTCACTCTGTGTTGTACATCTAAACACTCCTGCTGAGGACAGGAGAGGAATAGTAAACAGATGCTATTCCAGTGCCTTTCCCTTTGGTGCCCTTTGTTCTTTTTCTCCTTGCAGTTAAAAGGAAGTCACATTCACTCCTTTTTCTCATCCTCTCCTTACCCCTGATGACAATTTCAAAGCACAGAGACGCAGAGAGAAAAGAAAGGAAAGAAAATGAGATCAGGACATGGAGGGATCAGATAGAAAGACAAAGACAGAGGGACGGATGAGGAGACAGAGATCGCGAGCTTGAAAAAATGAATATAAGGGAAGGATACAGAGAGGAAAGTGGGGGGTAGGCCTCAAGGCGGCTGACAGGGCCAACAACTAATCAGGATGAGAGGCAGGGGCGTCGCTTTGATGCCGCCGGTAAGTGGAACACAGAAGAAGACCTGTCGTATCCCTGCAGAGACGAGCACAATACGGGCTCGTCAATGGATGAGGAAGATGAGGATGAGGATGAGGAGGAGAATGGGACTTTGCTTTTTAATGTGACATCTGTGCAAGCTAATCTCTCTGATGTGTATCCTCCCCGCTTGGATGAGATACAATTTATCCTTCTTTATTTATTTCCTCTCCTAACTGTTTAAAAACACAGATGGAGTGACTGACTCTACGCCGCCATAACTCTGGAGGGAGTTCAATCTAACTTAACTCAGTCACAGTCATGTTCTGCGGATGAGCAAGTGCAAAACAGACGGAGAGCAGATTCTGTGAAACCTGCAGCTCTGTAAAACATCCTGAGCAGTCATGCTTTTTGTGACTTTTTAAGGATAAACAGATATTAATTCTTAAAGGGACAGTTCATCCACAAACCAAAAATACATATTTCTCTTCTTACCTGTAGTGCTATTTATCAGTGTAGATAGTTTTGGTGTTGGAGAAATTGGCCATAGAGATTTCTGCCTTCTCTCCGATATAATGGAACTGGATGGCACTTAGCTTGTGGTGCTCAAAGCACCAAAAAACACACAGACAACAACAAAAAACCCACATTTGTAAAACCCAACTGGAATGTCTCTTTCCCAATATCACGGCCAGGTTTCTCAAGATAATCCACAGACCTTGAGCAGTTTCATGTGGGAACTACTTTCTTTCTACCGAACCACAGCTACCAACCGTATCACTGTGCAGAAGGAAGCGTGCAACTACTGCTAATTCACCTACTACAGAGGCGTGAAAGTACATGTACAAGTTCTTGCTGGTATATTTAGAGATACTTTTTTTGATATCTCCAAAACAATCTACATTGATAAATAGCACTGCAGGTAAGAGAAAATTTGCATTTTGATTTTGGGATCAACTGTCAATCTTTAAGCACTCGACTTGATTTATTAGTTAGGTGGAGCTTAAAAGAAAACATATATCTGTTAGAAATTATAACCTAAAACAGTTTGTCTTTTTTAATCATCAGCAAAATTGAACTCCAGTCTTTGTTATGGATGTAATCCACTAATATGCACTGATGATGGCAGTTTTTCTAATAATGAGATAAAAATATTTGTGGGATGGACTGTGCATGACAGGGATCATTTGTGAATTTATTCATTCATCATTGAAATATTTACAGTATTTCTCAAACTGACAGTTATTGTGTGAAGTTGTTCATTTAGTTTTTTCCTCTGTCCAGTTTCATCACCAAGGAGATTTCGCACCAAAGTCCTGAGCCCCACCAAACTGCATGTGTCGTGGAAGGAACCGAAAGGACAGTTTGAAAGCTACAAGGTCATTTACAACACACGGCCAGGTAAGATTCAGCTCTTAAAAACACTATTTTTCAGACAGTGTGCTTTACTGGAGTTTTTAGCATGATTGTTTACTTCTCTAGAGGAAGTTTCATTTTCACTTGAGACTGTTTGTCATGAGAGTTCTCCAAAAGAAAACTGCTGTTTCTATAATTAGATGGACTGATCAAAAGATATGTTTAGGGGTCCAGATGTGGCCCAGTTTCTGGTTCTTAAACAGCAAGTCACAAAATAAAGGAAAAATAATGGGGATAGGAGGTGAGTTTTGCTCAAAATTTGAACGCGACCAATTTGTAAAGTGTGAATGACAGGTTTTTTTTTGTAGTGAGAGTTGACAAAAGTGAACATCACGCTTCATCTATGTTTCATTCATTATAACAGGGTTCCTGCGGATCATTGAAAAGTCTTAAAAGGCAGTAAATCTATTCATCTAAGATAAAGGGCTTAATTCACATTAAAATTTCTCAAATTGACCTTTCAAAGTCTTAAAAACACTCAGATATGGTATTTTCATGATTTTTTTTTCTGACAAAAGCTAAAAATGATCTATAAATGCTTAAAAAAACTATACAAGAGAGATGCGCAGTAATGATAACAATAACAAGCACAGCAGTCGATACATAAATTGATGGTGAGATAGATAAATGACTTGTGCATTAACATTACTAAAGAGTCACATTCTATGTTACAATAAATATTAGAAAAATAAAATAATATTTCCCCTTACCTTTCATAATTGATGTTGTTACATGTCTTCTTTACTCCATTTTGGCTATTTTAACATTTGTCTTAAATTTCGTTCAAAGTGGCATTACAAAAGTCCTAAGAGGTCTTAAATACCACTTGCCTTAAGCTGTAGGAACACTGTGTGAACAAATTAGAACAAAAAAAAATTAAACACAAACATCAGAACAGTTTGGTTTAATGCTTCAGTGTTGTTTGGAGCTGGTGGAGCTTTGCTGTCTGCAGAAACCTTCTAGTTCAAACTTGATTTGTCCATGGAGATCTGACAGGAGATTCACGCGTACAGTCGTGCCTGGTGTTTTCACACAGTTAGCCACATTCACACCTGGAAGCTGAGCAGTACATCCTCTGTGATGGATTGGTTGTCTCGTTCAAGGGCTCCTCAGCGGTAATTGTCACGGGATAATGCATCATTAAAGAAGATCATCCAACAGTACTTGCAGTTAAAGTTGCACCAAAGTCAGACGACAGGAAGGGATTTCTTAATACAGTTTCTGTCCTTTCACAAATCATGTTTACTATACGATGTTTGTCTTCTGCTGGTGGGACAAAAATTCTAGTTATGCACGGAGTAGCACAGCAGTTGAACCTCTTCCCCCAAGGGAGAACAAATCAACCTTTTTATGTGGGTTTCACCTGCATGCTGGTTCATAATTCACTCTGTAGAGCAGGAGACACGTACCCACACACAGCTTCTGATATAGCTGATACCAGAGCTGTTCAGGAGCCCACTGTGGAAATCTGTGCTTCATTGTGGAAGACACATTTAGATTTATTGATGAAGCCCTTCAGCAAGTTTTTTTTGAACAAGTTTGTGAAGATACTTCAGCAAACATGGATCTGGAGTGTTGTTAATGGGCATGGAAGTAATTTTGTATGTGATTTGGTTCACCTCAGGTGTTTTTTAATTCGGGCTGGGAGTAGATGGGTGAGGAGTGCCTCCTCCAACCCCTCTGATACTCATTTTAACACTGATTGTAACCCATTTAAATCGGTGAGGGCCTGAGACTAAACGTGAGAACAGTCTCTCAGTCTGAGCCACTTCAGTTTAACAGCTCTTTGAAATACAGAACCTTTCACAGCCATGACGTGAATTCAACACATTTTTAAAACAGTTTTTTGAACACTTTAACCTTCACGAAGAGAAGACTTATTTGGAGAGCTAGCCTGCATATGTTTTAGCCAGGTGTACCTAATAAACAGGTAAACCGACACCACAGCTCCTTGTCGGCTTGCTCAACAACAGTACAGAAGGTTGAATGCAGCACCTCAGAGGCTGATTTATGGTGGGCTGCAGTTTTCTTTGTCTTTATTCGTCACAACATTGACATTATGTTGGTTTTATTGCTCTTAACACTGAATAAATATGTTGTAGATTTACTGGAATCATAAGTGAGGTTGATGTATACGAGTTATATATATGTTATTTTGAAATTGGGCCAAGTTTTCTACCACAGCAAATTAAAAAACAGGTGTACTGCAGATGTTTTTATAGTTCATGGATGTGATGTAAAGCCATAATCCTTCATCCTGTGTTGTATTATTGCTAATTTGTGAATAATAATGAATTATATCATGAAACATTTGGGAAGCTGTCACTAAATGTTATGATATGATGAGATATACTTGAGTAATGGTCGAGGTTAGTGATTTATGACATTTTAATGTCAATCACAGTTTTGGTCTCTAACCATGATGAAACAGGATAATGGAGATAAAATGATGATTGTTTCTCTTTCCATTTCGCAATGATGATCTCACTTTGTCTTGTGTCATGAATCCAGTACCTTTCCAGCAGTGCGCTCAGTGGCAACAAAACGTGCATATGTTCCCAAAGTCACTGAGAAATCATGGTAAATTACCATGATCTCACTATTTACCATATTGATTGTGATTATGACTTTTGCCACAATTGAGCAGCCCCGGGCAATCTCACTACACACAGCTACAATCAACTTAAAGCAATATGGATCCATACAACAAAAATTTAAAAATATATGGAATATTTGCACATACCTTGAAGGATAAACTATATAAATACCTCGGCATTTAAAAACAGGGAAACAGCTCATTAAACTGTGAAACCATCATACGTAATGCATGAAACTTAATGCAACAGTGCATCCTTGAACTGCATGGGAAAGATCATCCTGTTTTCTTGTTCAGTAGAGTTATAGTCAATAACATTGTTATTGTCTGTTTCCTTTATGATCTTTTCACTCCGGTTACTGTGTAATTTAAATGTTTAAAGCTCAACAGCTCAACATAAAGACAAATATCCAACAGGTAGCAGCTGAAGATGGCTGTGGATGCTGTAAATATTTTAAGTGTTGGTGGAGTTTTTTCTATCAACTATTGAACTTAAAAATGTTCAGTGGCTGCAACAGGCATTCACTCGGGTACCTATTGTTTTTTTTAAATATACAGTTTAGTTTAGTTGGTCTAATTTAACGCTTGACTCAGTTTGACTTCACAGCACTGACAAGTACATGGCAACTCATCCTCACGATTTAGGTTAATTTTAGGTGTTTCTCATTTGCATAAAGAAGTTAAAAATGGATACAGAGAGAAGAAACAGAAGAGGCAAAGCACAGGCAGCTTATGTGTTGTGCACGAAGAACTTGGAGAAAGGGTGTGTTGTTGGCCCAGGTTTTTTTATTGCAGTCAGAAAATAGATGCACGGGCATGAAGTGCTGTAAAAACAAACACATTGAAGCACATTCTCCAGTATTTTATTGTTCTGATGAAATGTTAAAAATATTCAGTTTGTAAACACCTCAAACTGCTATCCAGTAAGTCAGATTGCCTTACAAGAATCATGTGGAGCTGAATGAGTGCAGAGGCCAAACAGTCACAGTTTTTTGTTTTTTATTAAATATCATTTCTTTTCTTTCTTCTATGGTTATTTTTTTCCACTGAGAAACATATCAGAAGGCAAGGAGATACTTTATTGCAAAAGGTGCGCAGCTGCATGTCCTGCTGTAAAAACTGTCCTCTACTCCTGTAACTGTTATGACGGAAAGCTTCAAGAATTCATTTTGTTAAGGACTTGAGTTATAGCACAGTTAAAAATGCTCCCAAAGTAAGGTGTGAGGCTCAGTAGGGGTCCCTCAGTGGGTTTGCGGGGATACATTAAAATTTTACTTTCATTTCTGTCATAAGACACCAAACACTAAAAAAAGATTATACTGTATAAAAAAAAATGATTAAGACTGTTTTGATGAGTTGTTAGTTCAACTTTTACTTCACTGAGTCAGGAAAAAAAGGAAGCAATAATTTGTCCCTGCTTTTTTCAACCCTGTTTGAATTTGAGGTAACCTTTAAATTTCAAACTAAATCATAACTAAGTTCTGATGGTGATGTAATAAGCACACATTTGGATATGAGCCACCACCATTGCCAAAACACTAATGTGGAAGAACCCCTCAATCCTCAGAGAGGTCCGTTCAAACAGTGACGACTTTTACAGTACAATACTACAGTACAATTGAAAATCACTCTCGAACTTCTGGTCCCAATATCTTCTCATGCACTTATTGAAAAGGGAATTTGTGAACCAACTTCCCATTAAATGTTGCCTTTGGATTTGGATTTGCAAGTGAACATGTTTTTGTATCCTTAAGGAATAAAAATTATATTATTTTTTAATTTTCTGCTATCTCAAATGATATGCATTACCCCCTCGGCATTTGTGTAAAATTCAAAATTGTACCCCTCCTCTTCCACGTGCATGAGGATTAACACATATTTAGGTGTATAGGGATGTGGCTCTACAGCAACACCAGTGGTCAAACACTGCACAGAGTATCTTTAAAAGGGTATTACGGTTTGAAGAATCTTCTGGGACATGTTTCAGGTAGAGCTGCGATCAGCCCCCCAAAAAAAGACACAAACCTACATGAAATTATTGTCCAAGCCCAACCCGAGCCCCAAGCACGGCAGCAGTACCTTGTAATAAATGTTTTAATATAAAAAATTTAAAACATTTATTACAAGCTTAGGGCTGGCATGTCTCCTCGCACCACTTCTCCCTTTTCTTCCCTCCGGTATTTGAAGAGTCTGTTGCTTGCGCTGCCTCTCGTGCACCACAGGTTCAGCAGAGTGTGCACATTGGTCCACGCTGTTGTGGCACGCAGATGAGATCACAGCTCTCTGCTACTCTGCCGCTGCTCGGGAAGCAAACGCAAACACTGCCAAAGAAGTTGCTTTGTAGCCCCTCGCGCTCTCTTCCTCTTGTTTTCAAACCGGTGCAATTCTGTTCTTGACATTTACGTTGGAGAGCTGCCAGTTTGAAGCGTCTCCCGAGCGGTGTACTGGAGTTTAAGTACAGTATGTGAGAAAATGACCCCCTAATTTTAATATTTGTCTGTTTTAAACTTATTCTTAATTTCAACATTTTCATCAGTTAGAATGGGTTGATGGTGATGCAGTCCATACATTATTCATGACATTACACAGACTGTAAAAAAATAATCAGGGAATTGGTGTGAACCCAACTTCAAGTCAGACAGGATCTTGATAAATACAGCCCGCCGGGTTTAGGCCAGTTTGGGTTTGGGCAGAGAATCAAAGATCAAGTTTCAGGTCCATCTGATAGCACAGTGAGTTATGGAAGTTGTGTTTGTTGGTCCTTAGCTCTCAGCTGGCTGCATTACAAAACTAACAGTCTTAAACTTGTCCAGTCAATAGAATTGAACTTGAGCTGTTGACTTCTGAACTGTGGTTCACTTGAAGCTTTGTGGTAGTCATGAACATCCCAGCTCCATAACAGGTTTGTAGGCAAAAAGGCAAAAACAACCCGAACACAAAAATGCGCCCACACAATGAATAACACTCCCAAAAAGATGATTTAATAGATTTAATAATAATGTTTTGACATCTGGTAATGTTCAACATGTGACCAAGAAGATCCATGTATAGACTGATTCAACCCAGCTGTGAGTTAGAGGTAAAGCCCATCAGTCATGTCAATATGCACACATCAAATGGTCAAAAACTATAAAAAATATAAATCAATCATTGGGGTGCAATCACATTCTGCACCGTTTAGATGGAAGATCATCTCAGTAATTTTGTTTCTAGTTAAAAGAAATGATATAGGCTAGTGAGCAACATCTTCAACAATTAGGAAAAATGAGTTTACACTTTGAGACAAAGACCCATCACAGCTCTTGAGTTCTTGAGCTCTCGAGTCACACCTGTTGAATATTTCCTTATGAAGTAAAATCATTCCATTTCATTCATTTCATTTTTTAATTGTTCAGGTCATGTAAATGCACAACAATTAGATTTAGATTAAAAGCCACTCTAATATACATACCATGACTGAAAAGGAGCAGGGAGAAGAAAAAAAAATCTTATTTTACCTGCCCCATTCTCAAATCATATATAAACAAAAGAAATGGATGGTCTGTCAATTACTGTCACCTAACAACACTTACAGTAAACACACAGAGAAATCAAGAGCCATGCACCATAAGTCACCTTCAAAAAGGGGACAGATTTTTACCTGATAACTTCATATAGTCTAATTATTTTGTCTTAATACATCTTAAACTGAAAAATATTTTTTAAACACTTTAAATCATTCAGGAAAAAATTCCACCGTTTAACATGGACTTCTGAAATACACATCTGCTTTAATATTGTCCATGCAAAGTGAAAATGAAATTTCCATCTCATAATATATGAATGATGTCGAAACATTGTTAATGTGTGTAATAAATCGTCTATTAAGAGGCATCTTTAAAACCTTTCAAGACCATTACTGACTTGGCACACTTTGCCAGGGATTCAGACCTGCCCACTTCATATTTTTGATTTACTTGTACACTGCTGAATGCACCAGTCTTTTGTGGCCTGAGGTTTGAAGGTGAAGTCAACCTCTGCCATGAGTGTCGCCGTCAGCCAGCAGCGAAGTAAACCTGTAGCATTTGGTATGGCTTGGCCGTCTGTTTGATCAAAGTAATGGAGAAAATGTCAGATAAGATGCAGTAAGCACAGGCAGCCATCCCCTGACACCGCGGGGGAGAGTCGAATGGATGGAGGGAATGACACAGGAATATAAAGAGAGGGAGATCCTAGAGGGCAGGATGAAGGATGGAGCCGGAGAGACACGGAGAGAGAGTAAATAGAGAGACGGATGTTGGGTATAGATAAATAAATGGTAAAGCGCGGGGAGAGTGACAAATCCAAATAAAATCTGGTCTTCTGTGTCTTCTGTCCAAGAGAAAAACATGTTGGTCTTTTTTTGGTTTCTGAGTTTAAGGTTTGCTTCACTGTTTGGTTTGTATTTTCTGCTCCTGTATGCAGGGAGTTCCTAATAACCGCTGGGAACTCTTTCTCTTTTGTCACATGATATCAGTGCTTTCCAGTTTAACAATAACGAGTGCTGTAGCCTCCCATGTGCTAGAAAGCTTTACTGCCTTTTTCATATTCCTCCGGATATCCAAATCATTCTGACATTTTCACCAAAGCACGCTGGCCTCATTTCTGAGACATGCCCACACAGCTCGCTTTGCAACATGTTGCCTTTGGGTAGTGCTTAGTTTTCAAGAAAATGAGAAAAAATTTGAAAAAGTAACTGGAAGTGCAGGGATGGCTGTGTGCCTTCTGGGCCGAGTGAGGGAGATGAATGACAAGGTCGATCATCTTCTCGCTGTACGCTGCTGGTATCAGCATGAGGGTAATGAAGGTGGAGAAGCGGTGACGGAGCAGTAGTTAATTTTCTTAAGCAGCAGGAGTTTTTGTGAAGCTCTGCTGGATGGTTTCATTGAGCCTGTCTTTTCCTGGCTGAAGTTAAACCATGACTTAGACTCTGTCATCGTCTGAAACGGATACAGACACAGCAGATGCACATTAAGGTTTTTTTCTGCTACAATGTGAAGACCAACTCTTAATTTAATTTAAGAGTACTGTCTTAAGCCTTTTTGAAAAAAAAAGTCTTTGTTGTAGATACTCTCTTCAGTCAGGAGTTTTAGGAACCAATACCTGCCCGCAGAAGTGCAAAAGCATTTTTTTCTGTGCCATCAGTAATTTTTGTAGAAACAGATTTCAGATGAAGAGTTTTGAATCAGTCATTTTTTACACAAAGAAATTCGGCTCTGATAACTGAAAATTTCGGTTTATTGATTTTTCCTGTTGTGCAGCAGCAGCAAAAGTAAAAGAACTCGGCAGGAGAAATGACAAATGACAAACTGAAAATTATCTCACGGAAAAAACATAAAGGAATTAAAGAGGTATTTCACTGCTGGAAAGATGGTCTTCTAATAAAAGTGTTTGGTCTCTGCAGTAGAAAGACACAAATACTTTTGAAATTTACGCTACATGACTAGAGAAAACAGAAAAAGGACTGCAGCGTTCGCTTTTGAAGCAGAGATAGAAAACCTACAACTACCAGAATGCATTGCACCGCAACGGACTGATAAAGCTCTTGCTGGTGGGTGATGTAGTTTTTTTTTTTTAGTTTATCTGCATACAATTAAAAACGTCAAAAAATCTAGAGCCAGAGGCTTTTAAAAATGGGTCCCCTCTCAACTTGAAAACAACAAACAAAAAAACAACGAAGAAAAAAATCTAACAGAAACCTCGAAATTAACATTTTACAGAAAAATGCAACAAAAGATAAATGACAACAAACAGCAGAAAAGTATCCAGAATGATTGATGATCGATTGAAGTAATCTGAACTTGTCTGTTTGACACAATGGCAGCTGGCTGGAAACAAGCCATCTCGAATTACAGTCAAACGGTAAAGTCAAACATGTTTCTGAAAACATTTTAGGTCAGAACATTTTCAACTCAGTATCGGAATCTCGGTTTATGTTTGATCAGCACTGACTGTATTTACTGTTGGGAGTTTAGGCCGAGTCTGAGAGAGAGGGGCGGGTCTGTCTCTTGATCTGTGTCTATACTCTTTGTGTCCGTGGTGGCAGCATGGGTGGCAGGCAATATCAAAATGCAGAATTACAGTCTGTATTTTGATCTGCAGCCTGAGAGCCAGCGAAACTCTGCAGAATGTCGAGTCTTGCATCGTCTGGCTGTGTTTCACTGTGGGGGGAAATAAATTCTACCCACATTGTTGTGATACAAAGCTGAAGTATCCATTTAAGGCAGCGTTTCCCAAACCTCTTCTGGCATATCACTTGTCCTGCATATTTTAGATCTATCCCTGCTCCAGCACACTTGAATTAAATGGTCAGCTTGTTATCAAGCAGCTTCAGGAGTTTGCAAGGAGGTGATCTTTTGAATCATGTAGGACTAGTGGCACCCGAGGAGAGTTTTAAGGAACCAATTCCTGCTTTAAAATGTGCAGTAGCATTTTTTTCCTGTGCTGTCAGTAAATTGTAGAAGCAGATGGTAAAAAGATTTTTGAATCAATCATTTTTACATTGAAAAATTTGGCTTTGTTAACTGAAGATTTAAGATTTATTGATCCCAATCGCTCTGCAGAAGCAGCAGCAAAAGTAAAAAAAAAAAAAAAGAGCAGACGAGGCAAAGAATGAATTAGCACTTTTCTGTCATCTCAAACTAATTTTCATGTGTAACTCTGATGATCTTGGACTTCCCAGTCAATATCTGTGCACATGGTAGACTCTCTGAAAGCCAGGAAATAGAAACCTACGCTTCTGAGTCAATCTGCAAACTGCTGACTTCTGCCAAACCTTCTGCTGCTACGACAGCAGAGCACATTTGGCAGGATTAGCTGCTTAAAACATGTATTTTATTAGACTGATTTGATTTTTATTTATACTCGGTATTCCAGTTTTGTTCATATTCTTGGTTTATACCTTTGTCCTTATTTGTGTTCCTTCTGGTTTCTGCTGCTGTGATGAGTTGTCGTCACCTCAGGCGTTAATAAAGTTAATCTTTCCTCTCCTCAGTGTGTGAAGCCAGAGGGCTTCTGAATGTTGGTTTTCTTTTCTTGGCAGTTTAAGCGATAGTGTCACTTTCAAATATTACTCGAGACATTTTTTCATATTTGGAAATAGTTTGAAGCTATTTGAGAGTGCAGAGAGGCGTGTAGTGGGTGTGGACAGATCATGTGTTTAATGAAGGTCTGGTGTGAGAGACAGTTCAATAACTGCAGGTCGTTAACTGCGTTCTCCATCACGAGCGTCTTTATGAGCAGCCATTTGCTTTGCTCAAGTGTCCTTGAACAAGACATTGAGCCCCAACGTGATCACATGCTCAACTTAAAATCAAGGACCCGCATATGTCAGCCTCTCATAACTCACTTCAAGTCAAATACGTCTAAGTATAATCTGTATTATTGTACTTTAAAGTGTGGCAGCTGTGGCTCAGAGAGTAGTAAGCAGGGTTTGATCCTCAGCCTGTTAGAAGTGAGTGGTTTAATAAGAGGCGAGGAGTTTTTAAGAAAAGCACCACATAAACGCTGTCTATTTGGTTCCATAGTAGTGCTAACTGATGGAGGCAGTCTT
Organism: Plectropomus leopardus; assembly: GCF_026936395.1. Lineage (NCBI taxonomy): Eukaryota > Metazoa > Chordata > Actinopteri > Perciformes > Serranidae > Plectropomus > Plectropomus leopardus. The sequence continues at coordinate 32,538,966 of NC_142192.1, read as the reverse complement.
TATCCACTGCCTCGCTGTCTTAAATCAATCCTCACCAAAAGAGCTGCTCACAGACCTGAGATGTGAAAGCGTTTACGAGAGCCTTTTGGTGGTTGGTCGCAGTTCAGTTAAGGTACAGCAGATGATGATTCATGCACCTGAAGATCCATGTCTGCCCTCACTGTGACTCAGAAGTTTGGTGCTTCAAGACAGACAGCAGTAGGTATAACCTTTATGTTTCTCTATGAGCAGAAAAATGTAGTTTGGCACAGGCACATTTTGGAGACGCTCGTCATCTGTGGAGTTCACTGAGTGCTCTGTGAGCTGAAAACTGGGTAAAAAAAAAAGGCAAAAACATTTTCTGTTGATTCTTGGAAAGTTACATGAAATATTTGGCTGAAATTCTCCCTAACCCTAATGCCTGGAACACACTTCATGTGTGAGCAGCGCGTGATGGCAACCTCGCCGCACTGTGGTGTGTTTCACGCTTGCGATGTCCATTTGATTGTCTTACACTAATCCTCTTTTCTACCCTCTTTTTGTCTTTTCCTTCCTGTCATTTTCCAGCCCTTATCAGTTGTCCATCACCTGTCCACAGTCTGCCTGCCTCCTTTTGTGTTGTATTGATTGATCGATGCGTTTCTGTTCCAGACCGGCAGAGTTTGAGTGCCGGTCAGGTGTTGAAAAAAACTTCTTCCCAAAACGCACAAGTCCACAGTTCAGCCTGTGGAAGTCTCTCAGACTGATATTTCTGCATAACACAAGTGTGTAACATTTGACCTGCAGTAGGCGTAGGCCTGCACCTCCTATAAAACGATGAAAGGAGTTCACTTCTCAGGTTTAATTGCTCCTTCAGGAATAAAAAGTTATGCTGGTCAGGTTTGAAGGGATGTGCCTGCACTCTGGAGATCTTAATGCTGCTAAAACAGGTGTTGTGAAGGCCTGTTTTGAATTTGTGAGAATGTAATTACACAGATATTACTGAGTTTTTTTTGTGAAGTGATTTGTTACATTTAAAAGGCCACCAGACTGTAAATGATCCTGAAGTAGCAATTTTAATTGCAAGGGAAACCAGACATTTGAAAGTAGAATAAAAGATAATGAAAGTTAGAGTTCATTTTTCAAATATATTTCAAGCTTTTAAAGCATAAACTTTATTTATTTTTGTGATAATCAAAGCAGCAAGTCATGTTTTTGCACTGGGTGACAGGCTCCTTCATTACAATCAGTTACAGGATAAATTCATTGTCTGTTTTGGTCTCCTCTCGGTTTGTCTTCGAAACCTGGATTAGTCTTTTTGTGATGCATTCAAATGCCTTTCACAAAAAAAGACCATAAACACCTGAGCGATTGTTTGGTGTGATTTCTTTCGAAAAGATGTACAAAAGGCAATGAGCAACTTGGCAAGAAATGTCCTGCAAATTGCAAATTGCAAAAAATAAAGTAAAAGGTGACAAGAAAAATGGCCTGAACACGATAAGAGAGTAAGCTGTACAAAAAAAGAAAAAATGTCCAGAAAACTAATTATAATAGTTATGCATTTTTTAAATTATTTATTTCAGGTTGTTTTTTGTCAAGGTCATTTCATTTTTATATTGTTATTTTTTTAATGTTTTTTCCCTTCTGTGTGCTAATTTTCAGAAAATTTTGGTGTATCTTTACTTAATTTTTTGGGGTCATTTCTTATGACGTTGCTCAATGCCTTTTTCTTATGTTCTAGAGAGAAATAAGGTCACTACTGAGACACTGATGTGCACGGGGCATAATCACACGTCCACAATCGGCTCCAGAAGCCATGCCCTGGCCATAACGTGGTGTTGGTGGTCCCGGTGGAATTTAGCTTTCATATTTATTTACCCTTAACATTCAGGTGCAGCCTTGTCCTCAAATTATATTGAAAATCCATGTTGGGTGTGAACACAGCTGCAGACTGACTGACAGACTTAAAGACTTGGGTTTGATTTACAGTCCTCGCTGTGTTTGCATGTTCTCCCCATTAAAACGATAATTAAAGTCTTAGATTCTGATTCCCTTGTGTTGCCGGGATTCTTATCAGCAACAGTTTCTTCTCTCTAATCCCCAGACTTCAGCTGCTGAGTGTTTGTTCTTCTCTCACTGTGGAACAGGTGGAGAGCAGAGGGAGGTTCAGGTATCGAAGCAGGACGCAAAGCTGCTCATCGAGGACTTTGACGCCTCAAAAGAATACAACTTTAAGATAATTGCAGTCAGTGGGGGACAGATGAGCAAACCTCTTCAGGCCAAATATGAAGGTAAGAGACTTTCACAGCTCCTCAGTCGTACGACTCCCCTGATGACTGATTCTGATGGCTGATACAAGCGGTGTGAGATTGATGGCGCCAGAAACGAATTGCACATGACAGAAAACTGCTGCTGAACCGATCTCGATGTTACATCAAGCTGCGCTCCTGGCTCCAATCAGTGATGTCACCGTGGGTGTTTTCCATCAGCTGTGATTGGCAGAATACCTGCTGTGACATCACTGATTGGGGTGTGGTCATTAGAGCAATGGGCTTGACAGTTTAAACCTGTGGAGAGCAACACAGTAGCTGTTGTGATTCAGGGTGTGTGTGTTCTGCTTTAACTAATCCTGCTGACCTCTGTTGTTTAGAGATGCCTCCGCTGTTTATTTTGCTAATGTTTGTGTGTTTGGTGGATGTGGGAGTGCAAGTCGAGCAAAGCAGGAAAAAAGATTCAAACAGAATCACAAACAACAGCACGCCTCAGCTCACTGCTGTGGTCGTGAATGCAAAAATATGCGCGGCGAGTTGTTTACTTTGTGTCAGTCACTGACATTCAGCAACCTGCTGATATTTACTTGTTATACTGTGCTTCAAGAAAAAAACAAATACTACACATAGAGCTTTTAAACAGGATTTTAAATGCAGAAATCCACAGGAGTGTTTCCTCCAGAAATGTATCACATCAAGGTGGAAAAGCCCTTTGACTCAGCATTTTTTAATATCATGCTGCTCTTCAAAACTAAAGACTAGACATATTATTATCACAGCGTTTTCTGTCACATGATCTCCTGTGCTTACAAACCTTTTGTTGTTGCACCACTTTAGAAAATCACAGTGGGCGCTTTTTTAATGATTTAGAGCAGATGATCTAAAGTGTACGGTGCAAGTGTCCAAATTCACTTTTGATAATTAAGTCAGGGCACAAAGTAAGGCATTAATGCCAAAGGAGGTCTGGTAATTAATCAAAGGTGTGTTTTTAAAGGGTGAGATAAATTCAGCCTTTCCGCACCTGCACCTGATGAACAATGATCTGAATATGATGTGTGACAAAATATGCATCCCCTGATTTGACATATTTGTCAGATGTGTCTAAACAGTGTGCAAAAGAGACACATGTATGCACACAGACAGACACACAGAGACTCTACATGCTCTACATGTAAATAAAACTGATGTGAACGGCCAGGCGGCTGCTGATGGGCAGCTGTGTGACTGTTGGCATATCAGAGCGTCTACGTGTCCAGTGTCAGCGTGGTGTAATACAGTAAGAGCAGTGATGTCACTGCAAGAAATATCGTGTAACATTTAAACAGCTAAACATCAAACTGTTATAACCTTGACCAAATAAACAGCATCAAACTTTTGGCCTCTGAAATGATCTATGAAATGATCTATGAAATGATCTATGAAGTGACGCTGCTACTTGTGTGTAAATGCACACAGCGTACCTCTTAATGTGAAGTCAGACAGCAGCTCTGCAGCTCTGCTTTGCTTTCAGCTGTGCTCACATTTTGCAGAATTTCATTAATATTTTCCTTATTAATGATGGATTATATCACCCACCCACAATCCATCAGCATGTCCCAGTATGTGTAATAAGCTGAGTGTATGTGCACTGTGAACCCGCCTATGTAGGCGCATCTTACTGTCTGAATACTGCATCCTTTAAATTACAGGAAAATACTCAGCCACTGACTTCAATTAATTTATGTTGGTCAGTGGTTCAGTCAACGTGATGCCGTTTGGCCCAAAAACACCCCCACCCCCCTTTATTTACATTGTAAAAGACATGTCAGTGAATATATTTTTTAGAGTATCACAAACCCAACCAAGTATATTGTTTAACTATCAAGAAAAATCTAGATACATTGCATGTAAAATCTGGAAATGACTGTAAACATCTATTTTCTGTCAAGTAGTTTAATAAATTTCCTTTTCTTAAACTTGTCATGATGGGAATTCAAATAGTGAAATCTCACATGCAGTTTGAAAAACACTAAGTCGTCCAGAAATGCCAGATTCTTCTAACTTCTATCGGTAAACTAAATAGATAATTGCATATAATTGAATATAATATGTTCATTGTCTTCTATTTGTTCCACTCTAAAAAGGATTGTTTATTTTTCAACATTTAACATGGATCATCTAACTTTCTCCAGACATAATAAAATTGTCCTTCAGTTTTTGTTATTAGAAAATTGGTTTTCCAAGTGGCATTAAAAATTCTTAAATCTGCCTTACTTTAAGCTGCAGGAACCCTATTTTGGCACCATTGAGTAACTTATGTAGGGATGAACGGGGCTGGTCCTCTGACGCTGTGTCCAGTTTCTTTATGTATTCATGGGCACAATCGTTTTCTAATGTCTCAAAATCACAAAATGCCAGTGATGACCACACTTCATTGTAAGACCTACACACCCATAAGCGCACCGATGGGCACGAGTACTTTTGCTACTTAGACTATGTGGGTGATGGCCTTAAAAAAAAAAGACACTGTGTCGTTCTGAAACTGTGCATCACTTCGCTTCGGTGGAAAAAAACTACACAGCATTGCTGCTGTTTCATGTTTATGGTAGCATCGGTTTAGCTGAGTGATTGACTGATTATAACATACAAATATTGAAGTGTTGATGGTTTGGCCAAAATAAAATAAAAAATTGAGGAGGTTTTAAACAAGCATCGGTGTTGATTCACTGACTCCCTCAGGCTCAATGGGAACTACGCTTTAATCACTCTGTGCCTAAGTGATCAAAGTAAGGAAGGTTTTGATGTTGTTTTTCAGTTGCTGCCACTTGGCCTGTGTCTTACATAAAAGCTAAAACACACTCTTATTTTCTAATTTGTTATCAAATTTAGTGGTTTCTATTCTGGTCGATTCTATTCTTGGGATTTTATCAATATTCTGTTTTGCTTTCCCCCCTCTCTTAAACACTTAAATATTGCACAAGTGCATTTTGGTTTTGTTTCAGTGATGCACGAAAATGATTATTTCAACCAATACCGATAAACTGATAATTTCCAGCTTCTCGTGGCCGATAACAATACCGACACCCCTTTTTGTGTGTTTTTCATTACCTGAGGGTATGAAAGGCTGAGATGTGGTGAGTACAGATGAATTTAATTTGTGCATTTTCATAAAAAAAAAAACACATTTCAGACAAAACGCTGGAAATCACATTTTTGTAAAAGACAGTCATTTTCAATAGCAAACTCAAACTCAATTTCATTTTTATATTTGTTTTTTTCCCTCTTATCTTTTTATGTCAACTTGAATTGTACAAAAATAATGCCGAAAATAATAGTGTTTGAATTCTAGTGGAACTATAGAGAGGAATGTTTCCCAAAATGTCAGGAAGCAGCACAGCTACAGAACAGTCCCTAAGTAACGGCTTTATTGTGATCGCTGCACATTTACATGTTGTCCTGCTTGTTGTTGGAAGTAATCAAACATCAGATATCAGTTTATTCTTTCAGCATAACCGTGTTGGAAACTCACTACAACTGAACTCAAACCGCGTCCATCATGTCCTCTCATCATGTCTCCGTCACACACACACGGCTCTAGCCATTTTGGTGCACGAGGCCAGATTTGGATTGGATTGGTATATTCAGTAACAACAACAACAATAATAATGGTAACAGCAGTTACTCAGAGACCACAAATAGCCTAACTGTCTAAATGTTCCCGCTCCAGAGAGATGTGTAGATGCAGATTAGAAGGCTCTTCTGCAGCATCTGCTGGGAGCTTCTTCTAAAGTCCACTGATTCATTTGGACAGTTATAGAGGACATTAACCGATTACTGCACAAGCAAAAACATGAACCTGCAGCAGACAGTGTAGGACAAACACCAGCTGCAGACACCTGTTGGACAATGAGAGACAGGCAGAGAATGATTGCGAAGCGGACATTCGGAGACACTGGCGGAGAATGAGAGCAGGGCAGACATTTGGAGACACTGATGGAGAATGAAAGCGGCGCGGACATTCAGAGACACCAGCGGAGAATGAGAGCGGGGCGGACATTCGGAGACACTGGTGGAGAATGAGAGCGGGGCAGACATTCGGAGACACCGATGGAGAATGAAAGCAGGGCGGACATTCGGAGACGCCGATGGAGAATGAAAGAGGGCTGGACATTCGGAGACACTGGTGGAGAATGAAAGGGGGGCGGACATTCAGAGACACCAGCGGAGAATGAAAGTGGGATGGACATTCGGAGAAATTGATAAAAAGGTCTTTGCGAATTAGAGACCTTTTCAGATGTTTTTTGAATGACAATAATGTAGGTGTTGATTGTGGTGATGGAAGTAGGTTGTTCCAAAGAGATGGTCCTCTGTATCTCAATGAATATTGTTTGAGGGAAGTCTGAAAATACGGAAAATTAAAGTCCTTCAAGTGTCCTGTGTAATAGGAATAAAAGTCATTGGTTGAAATGGACTCAGTCAATTGTTTCGTCTGTCTTCTCCCACCATTCACTAATGTTGATTCTTGCATCATGTGTTGCTTCTTCCAGGTCAGCAATCAGGCGTGGAGATGGTTCAGTCTCAGAGGAGACAGGACAGCGGTGTCACCGAGGAGAACAACGAGATCTCAGAAGGTAAGATCCTCGGCAGGTAAACGGGAGGCAAACCAGGCGAACAGGAACACCGACACGAAAAAAGATTGATGCATCCGCCTGCTGCAGGCGTCCGGTCGTCTGGATTCAAGACCCCCTCTGTGAAACAAGAGCAGAAGAAGATTTTTTTTTTTTTCAAAAGGAGATTCTCTTTGAAATGCCATGTCAGGAAGACAACCTGTCACTCTTTAAGAGAAACTGCGAAAAGGAAAGTAAGAGAAATGTCCTGTAACAAAGAACACGTTTTTTACAGATTGGAGAAGACTCCCTTTTCTCAGCTCAGTTCCACTGAAAACAGCCATCTCCTTTTTTCATGAAGAAATCGTTTTAAAAGATTTCTCCGACACTAACACATGAAGCTATCATTTTTAATAACATGACCTTTTTCAGACTTAGATTTCGACTGAGGAAAATAACACAACAAGAACAGGTAAGTGGAAGCTGAAGAGGCCCTGGAGTTAGTCACAAATGGCTGCATTCACTGCAGGTGTGGAACATGTTCGATTCACCCAGTAAATCAAAGACAGTTTCTCTTGAACTCTCCGTACCTTCTTGGAAACAACAGCCATTATGTGATTTTTTATGATCACTGCCCTCGCCAGTCTGAAGAAGAAGGAAGGCTTGCGAATGCAATATTCCTGCACTCACACATCGATTATCAACGGGGCTCATTCCCGAGGAAATGGAGGGAAAGGAAATGAAAAAGTGCGAAAAGGAGAATTCAAGCAAGAGCCTGCGACAATCAGGAAATGAATCAAGAGACAAGCGCAGTAAACAAGCCTATTACAGTTTTGAAAGTGATTGTAAGCGCCACATGCTGAGGTGCACAATCAGATGCCACGAGGAAAAAACAGGAAACGAGGACACAAGCAGGTGAGACGTAATCTCTTAACTGTGCGTCTGTTTCACACTGCAGACCACAGGAGCACGGGACGGCACTTTGTGTCACTGTCGTGGTTTAGATTTACACCTTCACAAATATATTGTTTGGTTTGTGTAACATAAAAGTCATATTTTGGTGATCTTTTTGTGTGCTGTGCGTGTTGCTGTGCTATATTGAAAGGTCTTTCTCATGTTTTGTTACCCCATGATTGTATGTAATGGTGGACAAAATATTGGAAACACTTCTGAATAGCAGCAGCAATCATGTTTTTGCTTGCGTTTTTGTCTGTGTGGAAACCAAACCGAACTCTATAAACATTTTGTCAAAAAGATCCTGCAGTGTAAACGGAGGGTGTTTACCTGCTCGTGTTTTGTTGACAGAAACACGATGTTGTGCCGTTGTTCCTTTGCAGCTCTTGAGAATGTGATGTGTCCCTTTGTGTGAGTGGTGGTGTGTTTTGAAGCTTTGAAAAGGAGGAATGGTGTTAATGATGGTGCAGATGGGACTTCTGGCAGACGCTTAGCCGCCGCCTCAAACCCAAATTACAGCTTCTGCTCTGAAAATCGTCACAACGGGATAAATACTTGGCAGTTCAAAAAATATAATCTTTTTCTGGTTTCTAAATCTACTTATTAGTGCTTCTCAATCAGCCTTACCACGTTTTTGTTGTCTTTAGTCTGTTGTCTGTCTGGTCACATTTTTGTTGCAGCATGCTTAGATCCCTTGATGAAATTTTGCCTTTCAGTTTCAGTTTTTCGTCTCTTTGTTCAGAATGAGAAACATTTGCAGCAGAACTTGGGCCTTCCGCTCACTGCAAATCTCATTTCACTTCATCGCCTCATCACTTTCCATGCAATTACAGCTCGTCTACTCTAAATGGGGATTTTATTCTTCTCTCAGCAGCACCACACCTCGCCAGGAGAGCTTTGGTGATTGGTATTTTTTCCCCTCCTGACTGCAGAAACTTTACAAACCTGTCAGGAATTTTCTCTGCCTCCAGCTGAAATTACTTAGCCTATGCTAAGTTAACTCTTAAGTCCTGGGGTCAATTTAATCTTGTCCACGGTGTTGTGCAATTACCCATTTTCTCACACACTAAGTGAGCCGTGTAACCAGTGTTGGAGTGTGGCAGTACACACTTGAGATTAGATAAAACTTTATTGTTCTTATGGGAAGTTAAGGGGTTGGAACAACAAATGTAAGAGGATTAAAGGTGTTTTTTAGCTGTTGTCAGGTGCAAGGATGACTCTGGAGAGCTTTGGACACAAAGCTTGGCATTTTGGGATGACATTTACTGCAAGATGACAATTTCAGGGGAAGAAAGTCTTGCACAACAAAATGCCACAAAAACAAAGGTTCTTCATTATTCAGGATTTATAATTAAGTTGCAGTTTTTTGTTGCCTGACATTACATTTGCAAATGAGAGTTAGTCTAGAACCTCTCAGTTCATTTTCAATTTACAAAGGGCGTAATCAATAGCTGTAGATCAAAATACCTAAAGTTGGACTCACAGACTGTAGCACCACCTCGCAGACAGCCTGTCACTCATATTGGCCGTGTCCTTAAATATGCGTAACTGTATTTTATTTTTATTTCATTATATTATTTTGATTTATTTCTTTATCTTTTTATTTCTTTATTTATTTGTCCATTTTCCCCCCTTTTTACATGATTGAAATGTCTTCATGTTCATTTGGTGGTGTATTTTGTTTTTTTACTTTCACATAAACCAACAAAAAGAGAATTCCAAAAAAAGCATAACTTTGGGCTTAATAAAACTGAAACGAGTGAGTTATAAAAAATTCACCCCCCGTGCAGTTGTCATGAATGTTAAAATAAGCTGCAGTGACCAACACTTTTTTTGTACCAGGCTGTAAACATGTTTATTTCTGCTGTAAAGTTGGACATTTTAACATGTGGGTCTTTTCTCTTCCTTTTTGTGGGTTTTTACTCTGTTTTGGAGGCAGCTTGTTCTTGCCTCCTCTTTCAGACCAACCAGCAATTTCATACTGAAAAATGAGGCCGATGCTCAACGTTAAAATGCCCAACTTCACAGCAAAAACAAACATTTTCTCTCTAGCCAGTAACGTAACCATGGAGTAACCACAGATTCACAGGATATAGGTATAGCAATAGCTGTTTATATTTTAGTGTTTTTAAACACTAAAATCTTTTTTTGTTAATGAGAGTTAAATACAAGGTTTTGGTCACCTACAAAAAGTCTTGTTCAGCATTGAATTGTACTGAAAGACACTCTCAGGAATCAAATATTATTTATATATGTTCTTTGCGGTGTGTGCGTTTTGTTTTTTAGGGTTTTAAGTCTGTTTTTTGCAAGCAAGCAAGCATTAGCATTAACACAGTTAAGTGTAGCTGTTAGTGTATTGTGCTAACCAAACGAGCAGTGAGCGTTAGATCTACCCTCTCTTACAAATACGGTCACTTCTACTTCCAAAAATCCAAGACTGTGACAGCCAAAATGCCAAACTGGAGGCTTTATGGAACATGATCTTGTGCACTCGTCTGGTTCTCAGGCATGATATTTTTTTTGATTCAGAATATTATTCTTGAGGACGTGTTTTGTAGATTACCAGTTAACTTACATTAGTAAAACCTGTTGACTTAGTGCTAGTTCAAATGCTGGATGGAGTTTAGTGGTTCCTAAGTGAAAATAGTCAATCAACAGCTGCGGCCTTGAAAAAAGGAAAAAATGTTACAAATTTAAAGCTTGATGATTTCTTCATCCCTCTGCTATAAGTACAGAAATAGAAGGACATTCAGATTCCTATAATATGGGACCTTTTGAATCTTGACAGATTAGTAGAATGGGGGACAGCTGCTTCTGTGCATTAACATTTCACTGATGCTCAAGATGTTTGAGCGGCGCCTTCACTAATGTGACAGATCTGATGCTGGCCATTTCTCTGTGAGAGCACTCGTGGCTCGACAGATGTTTTAAAATGGGTGCTAGACTTCACCAGCTGTGTTTGCACTCGCTGCACAACACGAGTCAAAGCAGAGAGCGCTGTGGCAGACCGGAGGGAGGGAGGAGGCGCGCCGTGAGTCCAAAGAGATCTGATCCAAAACGCTGAGATAATTACAGCGAGGACTTCCATAAAAGTCCTTTTTCTGACTCATTACTGCTGCTTGGGTGTTGCAAGATTGCTACTCTCCGTCAGTCTTCCTTTGTTTCTTCGCTCTGCACCCGTCACTTTGTGTCAGTCTGAACATTCTAATAACTATATTTTTTACAAATATTTATGATCACAAAAATAAGCCGGAGCAGCATATGGGATGTACATTTTCTGCAAATAGCACTTTCAACGTTTAAGCATCTCTAACATCGTGCAGCAGAAAGTTATTCTAGAAGTTGCATACTTGTAGATTATTGAAGAGTTTGACTTCTACATTTGAAAAAGATTTGAAAATAGATTTCTTTTTGTGTAAATGTTTGCAAACAGAGAGACACCTTCGAAAATGGCAACAGTTTAGTGTTAGTCTATTTAAAATAAAAACAGAATGTAAATATATGATTTTAATAAACACTTTTATGGAGAAAAGTACATATGCAACAATATTCAAATTAATAATTATTTGGTTTGAAAACAACATTCATTAGTAGTATAATTTGTTCAGCTAAAGGTAATGTAGTAATGATTTTTAGACTTAAAAGCATGACTGCATAAAATATTGTTGTAGGAAATGAGAGGACTGATTAATTTGCAGCCTTTACTTGCGCAATCGTTTCAGCAGCATCGTGTCTCCATCAAAGGATCAGTCGGTCTGCTCCTGTCCTTTTCTTTTTCTTTTGAAGCTAGTATTTATTATCGTTCACATACGTTTCAAAATAGAGAAGCAGTTATATAATTCAGTATGAGGTTAGAATGAAATCTAGTGTGAAAATCACCTGTGTTCATCTTTCTCTCTCTGTTCACTGCCTCCTTCCTCTCTCTCTCAGGCTATCTCCTCCAGTTTACCAGAGTTTCACATAAATATAAAGAAGTCCAGCAGCAGAAGCTGTCACTGGAGGAGGCAGGCCATTAGTGGAAGAGTGAGAGCGAGGGCTGACGGGGACCAACATAGTAACAGTTGGTGATGATTGTCAAAAGTCCCGTGGCGCGGGATGTCGCGTGGCCCCTGCCTCGGCTCTGGCAGCAAGAGTCGCCATTTGGCTTCAGAGGAAATGTTCAAAATATTCAGAGGGAGTAAAAGAAGGAGGGAGAGAGAAAAGGTCTGTCACAAATTTAAAGAGCAACTGAGAGAATTAAAACAAGTTAACTAAAGAAATGAACCAAGTTTGTCAAAACCGACATTACTTAAACTTTGTATTAATTAGGCTGCAAAGTATCAAAAAAATTAAGTCAAAGGTGTCACTCCCCAAAATGAGGTCTGTGAACATTTGACTGAGGGCCTCCAGTTCACAAAATGTTTTTCTTCAGCAGAAAGGAGGTGGCATGTTGCTGGGGAGCACTTCATCCCAGCGCTTAGCTTTTTTACACTTGAGCACTCTTTTAATAACTTCACTGCACATCGATTTTGTTTCTATGACAACAATATCTTAACATGAATATTAGTTTGGTAGCTAACCTAACGATACCTAAACTGAGTGTTTACTTCGCAGTGAACGAGGAGCTAACAAAGCGTATGGTGATGAAGACAAAACATCATGTCCGGCCGATCTGCTCCCACAAATGGACTTTTCTGTCTTTGCTGTGATAGTTGATGACTGACGGATCAAACAATAGATAAATCTTTTGAAAACTGACCGTGCCGTAGCTGTTGTGTGTATTTTTTTACATACTAGGAACTGCAGTGTAACAGGCTGAAACAGTTTCAATATTTATCCAGAATGCTTTGCAAATTTGATGTATACAAGTGCAATAACAGAAAACACAAATGCAGATCTGTTTTGGTGCTCAGTGATGTGACTATTTAAACTCTGTTAATTATCTGCTCTGTATCATGCAGCCTAATGTGCCTGACCTGTGTTGGGTTTTATGTCCCCGTGGTCGAGTTTCCTCAGAGTTAATGTCAAGTTTATATTGTTCAATCTGGCTGCATGACGCTGCTTTACGTTTTAGATTTGACACCAACATAGAAGTGAACATGACTTTATATTTTACGGTGCATACAGTGTTTTTGTGAGAGCCACCTGCTATATCTCCAGATTGGCAAAAGTTGCCGCAGGCTAAAGGGGACAGATGGGGGAGAGAGGAGCCAACCGGTGATAAAACGCTTTCCTTTTTTTAATATGACTCCACCCCACCGCCGCTTGTCTTATTGAAGACACCCCCAGCACACACACACACACACACACACACTCACAATCCCATCATCACCCCCTCCAGCTCTCTTTTTTCATCAGCTTTTCTCTCTTGACTGCCATCTCCGCTAACATTTTTCTCTCTCCATCACTTTTTCTCATTACTCTCTTCCATCTTTTTCGGCACCATTTGGTTTCATTTTTCATGATCTCAGTCTTCCCTTTCGTTTCCTCCTCATTAAAACAGTTGTGACAAATATGTATGACTGCATAGTTCACATATTTCACTTCATGTGAGCTGTGTTGGGATAACTAGATTCTCAAAATGTCCAATTTTATCCCCCCTGTCGTCCTGTTTTGTTGCCATGACAGCTTAACCACAATTTAAGCACCAATCTAAAGTTCAATATTGAGAAATTTGTCCTCTCAGGGTATGAGGACAAACACTGATGTGGATTTATTTATCTGTCTTAGGTCTAGACGGAGTAGATCAGGTTCCTGGAAGCAGTTTAGGCGACATTTGTGTGAGATTTGCTGCGCATTTTACGTCTTCTACCTGTTCTAATCGATACAGTGCAGACACATGTACTCCTTTTGCAGGTGATGAGAATATAAATTACAGGTCAAATTTGATGAACGTATTGAACGTTTTCAATTAAAGCATTCAATTTAATTTTACACAGTCCCCTCACAGGTGTATTAAAAATGTTGGTCATCACGATAAGACTATCTACTGTCCTATTTTTCTCTCTTTTTCTCTCAGATTTAACTTCCAGCCCTGGCTCAGCACCATTTCTGTGCCTTCCTTCCAGCTCTTTCTCTCTTTTTCTCTCTGTCTCTCTCCTTTCTAACAGCGTCACCTCTCTTTGTCGGCTCTCCGTGCTCATAGCTGACAGTCCGCTCCTTGCCCACACTTGCTGAATACCACAGCTATAGCCTCACAGGCCTGTTCTTGGGCTGCTGCCTCGCTGCTGATCAGACTTTTAACAGCTGCCTGCCTGCTTGCATGGCTGTCAATCTGAAGATTTGGCTGCTTGTTTGTCTGCCGGTGTTGTTGTGTATGTCTGCTGTGTCTGCACGCTTGTCTCTGCAGGTCACCCAGGTACCTACAGGGTACAGCTAAGTCTCTCACAGGCTGCCAGGCTCCGCACTTTATGTCTTAAAGGAGAATTGTGTTGAAATCTAATTTTGGAGTGTTAGATACTCACCCCCTGTAGGCCTGAAAGGTAGCTCTGATAAGTTTGAAGCTCGCTCCTGTAATTAGCTTGAATTCACAGCAGTTCCAGTGGATTACAATGGTGACCCAGTTTTTAATCAGACAGCTCTTGAAGCATAACCTGCTTTTTCATTGTCTATTGATATGTTCCAAATATTATTCTTTTGTCTTAGCTGTTTACATTTGTAATAAATCCAAGCCAACATGACTTGAAACATTACAGCCGATTACGACTAGGGACGAGGATTGAAACGCGGTTCTATTGAGGACCCTGTTCCACTTTTTTCAAAACATGAAAATCTGTAACATTTGAGCTTATCCATACTGCTGTCTAGTCTCGTGGGTCCGATAACGTAACATTACATCTCTAGTTGAGTCATTTAACTCCAATCACTAGTCCGCATACATTAACTCTCCTATAAAGTTTTTTTTTTTTTATCTAATCAAATTGACAGCCAACAGGTATTAAACCCAGCAAAGAAGAAATCTGTTTAACCTAATATCATGACCTCTGATCATCGTCTCTTACCCATGCATGATGTCAGGGAAACGCTGAACACCAACTGTATCAAAACACGGAGATGGACGAATATTTGACTACAATAGCAGTATTTGCACTGCCTGTTTAAGGCAGGAATATCACGCTGTTACGCTGCCTCACCGTGCTGTAAAAACTCTGATGATGGCTGATATTCACGACACAATTCACCACATAAATTATTAATAAGGTTCTCTGAATTTTTGTTTTGACAAAAATAACCAAGAAATATACTTGGCAGGACGTATTAAAAAGTAAATTTGATTCTGCCTTCTGGTGGGCGAACTATATACTTACATATATATATATATATATATATATATATATATATATTTTTTTAATTTTTTTTTTTCTGGCATTTGGCAACTAAAGTTCTGATTGGACTCAGACATAACGTGCAATCAAAACCCCGGGTGAGTTCATTAAACATCATAAAACGAACATTTCCACGGCACATTTTTATCATCGCTTTCATCCTTTTCTGAGTGGAGAGTTATTTAGGCTGGAGTTTAAATTCCCGAAGTTCTGATCAAAAGCATCTTCTGTCGGGTTTCTCAGCAGGAGGAGGTCCTCTCCGAGAGTAAGCAAGCTCACATCTGTCAAGGAATGAAACCTCCAAACATGCATAGCATTTTGTTGGAAATAATTTGTGCTCAGTGTTGTTCGACTGCTTTTCAAGATGTTTAAAGTAAAGCTTTTATTGCTTCATGTGAAAGTTTTGTTGCACACACTCCTGACCTGCTAACTTTTGCTGGCTAAAACATAAAATCTGCTGATGCAATAAGCTTTACTGTACTTTGCAGCTCTTTGGTGGCGTCTGCAGCTCCTGTCTTCCTGCTCATCAGACAAACTATTTGCCTGTCTAATTCTCTCGCCGTCTGTCCTCCGCTGTGTGATGGATGTGGAGCGTAATCTGACATGAGAGCACTATAACTCATCTAATCTCTCGTTTCGCTCTCAGAGCACCCAGGTGGCATCCGCAGGTGTCCCCACAGGTCGACTCATTCACCTGTCTGTCTGTCTCTCTGTCTGTCTGCCATACCTACCCCACATTTAGCTTTAATGAGATCAAAGAGTTGAATTCATCAGACAGGCTGATGCATGGCTTAAGGAGAATTGTGCATCAATAATTATGTTCTTGATTTAACTCAACCTAACCTCCGTGAGCGGTGAGTTGTAGCCACTGGCTGCTTTTAAGCTAACGTTAACTAGCTTTCCTCCTCTTGATTTCAACACAGGTTTGTTGTTCACAGTGTTAACAATAGGCTGCAGCCTATGATGGGACATTAGTGAGTTAAATGTGTCTTCTTTGTCTAAAAGACGTCCCGCAAATGATCTCTGTTTGTCCCAAAGACATTTTCTGTTGTCCCACGGGACGCCTGCTGGTTCTTGCCATTTCGTCAAACAGTGAGATTACAGAACCCATTTGTAAAACAGTCATTGATTTTTTTTTTCTCGTTCCAGCTCATTAATTTGAGTTTGAGTTTGTTAGTCTCCAGCGCTGCTTTTTAGTCTGCACAAAACTGATGCGACAAAACAGAAAAGGTCAACGATCAACAACGGGTGCATCAGCTGATAAACTGTTGTGTCCCTAACCAACTGATTTACTCCGAAAGTCTACTTTACTTAACTGAATATTCAACTCCAGACATCAGAAGGTCTTGAATGTCTTCAGGTTTGTGTCTTTGGGCCGACAGATGTTGTTTTTGTTTCTTTGCCACCCTGTGTTCCCCGAAAAGAACTTTGTTACAAAGCTGTGTGTGTTGTCGAAGGCCCTTCGTGGGTGCATTTAAATTAAATGGATTTTAAATGAAAGAAACTTTTTTGCAAACGGTGAAGTCGGAGCTGTGTGGGCTTGAGTTTGAAGGTTTGTGCACACATCCTCCATTTAACCGTCTATCTGTGTCTGTCAGAACCTCCTTGACCCTTCAGGATGTATTTAAGCAGTGCAACATCTGTAATGGGATGTTCCCTCGCTGATAAGTGTGATGACACACCGCACTAACTCTCCTGTAACAGCCAGGACGGGTTTTTATGTTGAGGCTCGTCCCCTCATAAATTAGGAGGAAGAGTTGCATCACATCCTGTGTATGGTTAAGACAATACTATGTCTGCTTCTCTTTATCTGCTCACATCTGATGCCACACAGATTTATTTATTTGTTTATTTATTCGCACCATTAAGATGGACAAAAAAATAGACTTTCAGCATCAAAAACAGACACAAGCCCAGAGATAAAAGAACATTGTTTTCTTTTAACGGGGCTTATGTAAGTTTTTCTGTAGCACTGCTTGTTTGTTTGTTTTATTTTTAGAAATCTATGTAATTTTTCCTCTGGCATTCATCACTAAAGCAGGAATACAATATAAACTGTTCTTTAGTAGTGTGGCAAGTATGAGACTTTGATTAAACCCTTTGAATAGACATGTTCAGACACCTTTCACAGGCATTTAAACCTCTGAAATCTGAGCAAATGGTTTTATTTCTTTTGAAAACGTGGAAAAAAGGAGCTGAGCAACTTGCCAAGAAATGTCCTGTGAATGTGACATGAAAGCAACCAAAAATTAGAATGAGAGAGAGAGACAGACAGTTATGACATTTTTTTAAAGGGGGAAAAATATCCAGAAAATTCTGTTTAGGTTTTTCTGGTTATATGTTTAAAACTGTTAGAGAGAAAAAATGCCTCATTGGATCATCTTTTGCAAAGCTACTCATTGCCTTTTTTTTGCTCAGGTTTCTAAAAAGTGAACAGATGCAGTGTGAGACGCAACCCAAAAGCCCAACAGCTAAAATGTGAAATGTGACAGGTACACTCATGACTGTCACGACTTGTTAGTGTGTTTTGGGGTGAGCAGCTCTTCACCTGAACATCTGGTAAATTCGCAGATGTCATAGCCCAAAAATAACTTTATTTTTAAAGCACTTTTCTTCTTTCTTAACTAAGAGGCCAGGATTTTGGGTTGTCTGTCTGTCTCATCCTCATGAATGCAATAGCTCAAAAAAAACTTCTGGGATTTTTTTCAGATTTGGCAGAATCGTTCACTTGGACTCAACAATGAACTGATTAGATTTTGGTGGTCAAAGGCCACTGTGGCCTCAAAGAACTGAATTGGTGGCATTAATCTTGAAACTGTGCTGGCTGTAGTTTGTTTCTTTGGAGCTGTCAGATGGAAGATGTGTGTGAGGCGTTCACGTTTTAAAATTTTTTGTTTCTCTGCAGGAAAATCCATATTTGGAGCATTGTCTCCCGTCATTGCTACAACTTTGTGTTCTCTATTGTTCCTATGCTGGTCCACTACAAGTTAGCTGATTTCGGTGTTTGTTATTGCAGCATGTGACAAAGCTTTCTGTCAGTCCTCTGTGCTCCTCTGTAACAATGGTCTCTAAGTGAAGACGGCATGTTTATCACTCGAAATTATCTAAAATCATACATGTCAATATAGTGATAACTTCTATTTTGCCAAATCAAATGCACCAAATACCTTTTCATGAACTGCAACTTTTAGCTCTCTTTTAGAACAGAGTGGAGACTTAACACACACACACACACACACACACACACACACACACACACACACAGGTACCTTCTCACAAACACCCAAATCATTTTAATTGGAGGATATACAAACAGTGTGACTCATGCTAGTTGCCATAGCAGCAGTTATTGTGCAGAGGTCTATGGGTTTGCCAGCAGTTGTTGGGTGTTAAGGTTTTGACTAAAGCTTGATGGACGTGGCATTGTTTGAGAAAAAAATCCTAAATCTTAAATACTTCAAAACACTTTGTCTAAGATTTAAAGATGATATATCCAGACACTTTAAACATAGTTCCAGTCAACAGTTAAATTATGTTTTTTTTAAATATTTTATTCACATCATTTAGTGTGTCGCCCTTGCATTGCTCAAACAAACTGCAGGAAGTTTCAGGACTTTTAAATGTGCATTGATTGTTTCTGTCTGTTTACAGTCTTGCAATTTCGCTCAGTGTCACATTTCAGGGCATCGATTTTGGCTGCAGAGCAGCAGGCAGGCAGGTGTGGGCTTGCATGTGTAACATTGCAGTTGTATGACCATACTGAGCTTTGTCTACTATTATATCACTCTTATATCCTGATACGCTATCTTACATGATAGGAATCCAAATCATTCGAGTTCACGGTTCAGTGATCCATCTGAGTTAGCACACTCTGTTTGTATTTGTCTTAAGGCTGTCGGTCTGAGTTACATCACCGTCGTGCTGCTTCTCTACTCACCTGTGCTCAGATTTGACACTGGAAAGTATGTGTGTGTTCCTGCATTCCTGAACCTGCTGGATGTGGAGCAAATGTCCTCATAAGGATATAAAACTGGGGTTAGCTGAAGGTGAAAGCAGCCCTGCACATTTTTAAAAGTAAAGCATGACGTTTTAGAGCCGGTAGTTCGGCTCATTTTACTGCACCATGAAAGTCAACTTGCATAGACTTGAAACTTTCTGCAGCAAAGTGATCCATCACAGCGAACACTTTGTCACCATCTATTTTGTCAAAGTTACATAATTGTCGTGTGTTAATGGAGTTATGATCGGGGACTGTTCTGAGATTTATTGCTTGTGGTGGGTTTAAATTCTTGTGGGGAAACTTACATCTGAGACTGAAGAGTAGCCACCAGACAGCAAAAAATTCACAACTTCATAAATTAACTTCACAACATCCAGTGGAATTCTCCCCTTAGATGCTGCACATTGGAGGACTTTACACTTTTACTTTTCTTACCTCAGATTGTATTTTGTAGCTCTTTTTGTGATTCTCTGAACTATACACTTGCTGTGATTTGTTTAAGCCCGGTATACACTGCGATTTTGGACCGTCTCAGACCAAAAAAACCATCGCGGCAGAAACGTGCTGATTACTTTGGTCATGTCTCTCTAAAACAGACTTCCTACGTCGCACAGTGAGAGAGGTGCAAAGACGCCTGCTGTCACGGTCGGATATTTGGGATGAGAATCTCAAGGTGTGACAGCCGTTACAACCTACGTTCACTAACCAACCAACGGAGATGCGCAGTGAGCAACGCAACAGTGCTCCATGCTAAATGCTAATACTTACTTTGAGCTCTAGTTGCAAAACTGGCGTTGGCCAGTTGGCCTTTTTCCCGCCATGGCCGCGTCCACATTCGCCTCCTCCTTTTCCAGATTTTTTCCCAACACACATAAAGGCCGCTACAGCAAAGGCTCGATTTGTTTGTTTACATTTTATTCTACCACTACAGCTGTGTAGATAAATGATGCACGCCAGCGACCCTCTGTTCACGCGTATTGATGTCGATGGACGTGGGTCGTAGCCTGTGATTCAGTGGGTGATATCATCACACAGTCTGCACACCTTAAACGATCAATGTGGCTTCACTAAACTAAAAAGATTGAAAAGTCTCACAGTCTTCTCGTGGTCATCTCTTTGAGTCATATCACTGACTTCGTCTTTCTTTCGGTGGCTCCCTCTTCTCTCATGTCTCTGTGCTGGCGACATAAACTTGACGTTTTGTAACATCAGCTGTTAAAAGACGCATCACTGTACATTTTACAAATCAATCAGCTAATTTCACCATCCTTAAGTTCAAGTCATGGATATATTCTAGGTCAGCTGGCCTGAAACACGACTTTGGACTGACTGAGGATCCTGACAGTTAACACTATTGATGTTGACCAGTAGTCCCAAAGGCAAATTTGGGAAATTGAAATGAGAAATAAAATAGTACGCAGTTCCTGCAATCCCGCTCTGATACTCAGACCCTTAACGTCTGTGTTTGTGACAAAATACAGAAGCTCATTCCTGCTGACAACTTTAAACAAATTTCCTCGTCCCCTTAGGTGGTTTAGATAAAATTTAAATTTCTTTGACTGCTAGTGGTATTTGCTGTAATGTATACTGACTGTTGCTACTCATTAATTAAAGAACATATTAATAATAATTTAACATTCATGTATGATAGACAAAATAAATACATTAAAGAAAAAAATATAAAAAATAATGAAAAGGTTGAAAACAATTTTCAAAGATTCACATTATTTTTGTTTACATTTTGATCAGAAGGAAGTGTGCTGGAATTGTTAAATCTTTTTATTTGTAAGAACAACTTTCAGGGTAAACTGCATCTGTAACCCAAAGGAATGACTCCAAAAGTAGCTGAAAAGGTCAAGTTGTAAAATCACAATTTCCCCTTCAGCTCGACATGCAGTGTCTTGGTCCGGGACTCGGTCTCTCTTCCACAGCCTTGACCTTTCAATACAGACACACTCACTCTGAGCACAAGTGTGTGTAGGACCGACGTGACCCAGTTATTGAGGTCTAATTGCTCGTCCATTTGTTGAAGCCACAATAATTAGACCGTGTCAGCTGTGGACGAGGCGGGAATAATAGAATCACAGCTCGGACTTTGGTCCCACTCATCAGACGTGTGTGTGTGTTTCTGAGAGAAAAGAACAAAAATACAGCATGTGTGACTTAAAACTGAGCCTCACAGTTAATTTTGGTTTCTCCACAAGTATCTGGAGAATGTGTGCTGTTCTAACCTGTGGTTATTCAGAGGAGGTTTGCTGAGCAGCAGTTCTCGCCGCTTTGTTGAGGATGACTCAGCTTAACATGTCTTTCATTTTTGTGTCTTTAAAAACCTGAATGAGTCTAAGAATCAGAGATCTGAGACATTTGGCCTCATGATGGAAGTGATTCATGAACACATTTTCTCTTATTTTTACTAATAGTAATAATAATAATGATAATTGTGATAATAAACACTTTATTTATATAGGACCTTACAACATAACATTTTTAAAATGATTGGATTTCAGTCAAACTGTATTTGTATAGCACCTTTCATAAAGAAATAATGTAGCACCAAATGCTTCACATACAAACAGATAAATAAATAAAGAATACATGACCCCAATCTCACAATCCATGCTCAAAGTTAGAAAATGTCTCACAAAGGACTCAGTAAAAAAAAAACCAACTTAAAAAACAGGCACTGGTGAACTGAGGAAACGCTATCTTAAATTTCTGATGAGGAAACAGTTGAGGTAAGGTTAAAATGTTAAAATAAATAAGAGAAAAAATGTAATAAAACAATAAAAGATAACTAACTAAGATTATAAAACACTAACAGATAAAACAGTAAAATGTGATAATATTAGATAAAACACTAAAAGATAAATCAGTAAAAAATATTTAGTAACACGGCAAACAATAATTCTAAAACTAAAATAGAGTAAGCTAATATATAAATCAATAAAACAGACTAAGAAGATAAAATTCAGTTAAAAGACAGGCTGTAAAGGTAGGTCTTGAGTTTGCTTTGAGTACTTTTACCTTTAATACTAAATTACATTTTTCTGATTATTCATTAGTGAGCACACCTGGGTAAGAGCAGATTTGGATGGCTAATGTTTGTTCACTTCTCGTATAATTTTTTCTCGACAGAAAATAAAATATCACTGCATGAGGCCCAATGAATACATCCACTGATTGTGTTGGTGTTTTTCCTGTTGTTAGTTAGATTAGGATTTGTTTGGTTTTGTTTGCTTTTTCTTAGTTTTTGTTTGTCGTTTATTTTCAACTTTAGGTGTGGTTCGTTTGTTTGAACCTGTGGCTTCATGACTTTTCCTGACATTTGTTTTAGAATTCAACTGAATTTAATGCAGTTTTTAATTGTGTGCAAATAAAGTAAACGTCAATAAAAAATTTAAATATTAAAGGTTATAAATATTTCGGACTTAGTGTGAGCGATTTAGAAATCAGGCTTCAAGAACCTTGTGAAACCTTTAACGAAGCGCTTTGATGTCAGAATAACTTTTGTATTAGTGTGACGCATCTTGAGTGAGGCAGTTGTGGGAATTAGGAAATATCAAGTTGTGGCAAGTTTTTAGATGATTCATCAGTTGTGTTTTCTGTTTCACTTGGACGCATCTGTGTAGCGAGGATGTATCCACGCTGAGACAGTTGGTGTGGAGGGAGAGCCAGGCTCGGGTAAACTTGTCAGCATCAACAGTGTGTCAACTGTGGCAACGTGCAGCTGCATGAGGACGGTCGAGATGTGGATTTGCACTGCTGCATATGTCAATACTTGGACATGTTGATGTGGATTTGTTCATGTTTTGGTTTTTGTTGTGTACACAATATGGTGCCGTACACATGGCGGGGGGACACAGAATTTATTTGGCTTACTGCTTATTCAGCCAAATATTGATTTGTAGAGTGCGGCAGACATTTGTTTGCCGTGGAAATCTGTAGTATAAAGATAGATAGCTTAGTTTTTGTTAGTTTTGTTTTGTGTGCAGAAGCTATTTTCATAATTTAAAATATTGTTATCTTTCTTAAACACATAACAGGCTCCGCAGGGCTGGATGTCATTTAAAATCCTTTCAGTGGTTTCCCCCACTTTTCATAAAATATACCAACCCTCTAACTAATGGGGTGCTTTTACTTGTGTTACAGATGAAGAGATAACTTTATAAATACTGTTTTTGTAGATTATAATAGATAAGAGATAATTACAAGTTTTCTCATAATTTATCTTTTAAAACAATGAACATTGTGAGTGTAAGTAAATATCCTCTTAACAAAGGGTTCGCACAATCTGCTTTAAGTACTCAAATTATTCTTAATACTGGAATTAGGGATGTCAGTCACTGGTAATTCTACATTTGATAGCTTAACACCCATTTACTCCCAGTACTCTTTTGATGTCGGTCCCAAAGGTTCGCACAGAACTTGGCAAAGAAGATTTTTAAATTTGCCGCCCACTCCACTTGGAATAACTTACAGAAGGACTTAAAACTGTCTGAGCTGATCTCTATGGGTGAATTTATGTCACTTTTAAAACGTGGAGAAAATAGCACTATTGGTCAATGTAACTGCTGCTCAATGCTAACTGAAATCTGATGATTGCACTTTTCGCATTTTAACTGGAGATTGTGCCCGTTCTTTGTATTGCGTAATAGTCGCATTTGTTTGATAGTTGTATTTGTCTGTCTGGATTTATTGTTGTGACCTTGTTTTAAGCTGCCCTCTTGACCAGGTCATTCTTGGAAAAGAGATTTTAAATTTTAAAAGCCACTGAGTTTAAAAGCCTTTCCTTTAAATCCATCGCTCTATTACCTCAGTGAGCTTTAGTGCTGTGTTTCTAAGGGATTTCCATTTAGAGGCTGTGAATTGTCACATTTTGTCTTTTTTATTTTCTGCTAGCTTTGCTGAGAGACAGACGTCTGTCCACGTTGACATGTGGAAATGTAGTGGTTATCACTGGACTGGTTTTTTAATGTTAGACTCAGCCGCTCTGCGCTGTGCACTCTGTGGGTTTAGTGTGAGTTTACTCAGCTAGCAGTGCTGCTCATTTGTGATTACAAATTCTGTTCACATGCAAATGCGACTATCAGGCTGTCGGTCTCACACCAGCTCCAGGTGATGCACAGTGCATTAATCTAAAGAGTAGCAGAAACAACCCGTCAGCCAACAGGGTTAACCGATCAGAAATATCCTCTGTTGTTTAATGATGATTAATTGGATTAATGGTGTTGACATAACTGAGATGCCTTGATTATAGTCACGTTTTTTTAAACAAAGTACTTAAAAAGTCCATAAAATTTGAATGATATTATGTCCTCTTACATTGTGACCAAAGCAATGCTCATCAAATCAGAATGAAATCACTCAGCTTTGTCTTTATTTTTTGGCCGTGGGGTGCTCTCCCTCTTTCTTCCTCACCTTGATGATGTCCCATCCAACAGTTTATTTTTGCTTCACTCCACTCTTGAAACCCCAGCAAAACCAGTAGGTCAATGTCGCCATGACCAAACTTAATATCTTAACATGACCTGATCTCCCTCCTTGCCTTGTTTACAGACGGTTGTATTTTCTTCATAAGTTTCATTCCTTTTTCCAATGAGTTGACAATTCAGTCAAGTGCGGCAGGTCCTCTTCTTCCTTGTACACCGTGTGCCGGTTGTTTGGGACACCGTTTGCCACAGAGGAGTCCAATTTTGAGTTTTTGTGGTTTCACTTACATGTAATCACACTTTTGTTGACACTTTTGCTCTGAAATCTACTGGGATGTTTTCAGAGTACAAGAAAGTGGTTCATTACTGTACTATAATCATCAAAGCTCTCATGCAGTTTGAATCCTTTGTTGAGCCATTTATATAACTGTGCTTAAAAAGAATTTGAAAAGTAACACTTCAGATTTTATTTTGTAATGTATGAACCCAGTGGACAGTGCCAAATTTTCAGTTGGCATTTAACAGTGGCTGATATTAGAAATGTGAAGGACAATGCAGACATAAGTGAGTCTGGTCTAATGTCCATTTATACCAACAAATGCCAGCAGTAAATTACACAAATATTCATTAAAGAGTAAGTTTCAGTGCGTCGCTCAAGGGCACTCGAGTAGTTTGATGTGGGCACAATGAGGGTGTGAAGCTGATCTCTGAAAAACATCTTATGAGTGAAAATGTGATGAAATACAAAAGTGTCCTCCCAAAACAGGTTGGCACATTAATGCTTGCTTGATATGCGGGATGTAACTGGGGGGGACATCAGCATTTACAAACAGCAAGTCCATGTGATGTCAGTCTGCTGCGCCACAAATAAAGATGAATAATGAACCAATAAATCATGTGTGCAGGGCGCTGCGAAGGCCGCAGAGGAGAAGAGATGTTGATTTAGCGAAATTGGGAAAAAAGAAGGCAGCAGGGCGGAGGGGGCTCAGTGCAGCTGAAGCACCATCACCTCTATTTGACACTGTGACAACCTCATTTAGATCTGAGAAATGAAGGGATGCAGGGAGACAGATGGGGGAACAGGAAGAGAGACCAGAGAGGGGGTTACAGTATGAATCCAGCTGCACAGAAACACTCACTGCTGTTTGCAACCTCTTTAAAAATAGAAGGTGGTTGACGCTGCTCGGTGTGCAGGTGAGGTAAAAGTTGTTTAGAGCAGGTGCACTTTGAGCTGCGGTGTGGTGCTGAGTCAGTCATGAATCAGCTGAGGGACACTGTGTGAGGGCGCGTGCTCGGGGTGTGAATCACTGGTTTCATCATGATGAGATATTATATTGATACTTTGGACAACACTTTTGCCGATATTACAAAGTCTGCAACAATACGATTTCGATTTGATATGATTTAAGGGGCCTGCGATCGACACAAGCTGAAATTATCTGCTCATTGAACACAGTTAGATGAATTTGCAGTATCCCGCTCAACACATTGTGATAATTAATTATTTCCTCTGTTTTGGCTTTTACTCCATCTTTGGTTTGTTCCCTCCAGCCTACAAATGCCACACATCATGCCAGTTAATTCACATTTTCTCTCCTTTCTTCACTTCCTCCTCTCCATCATGGGAATACCGTCCATTGTATCTGTCAATGGCTGTAATTGTTTTCTCCTTTTCTCTTTGTTTGTTTGTTTGTTTCTGTGCTGTAAATATGCGGTCGGCGTCTGGTTCCCGTGGGTTTTCAGAGCCGACTGTCACACCCTCATTTTGTTTCTCCAAATTCAGCAGAGAAAAGAGTTCTCACCCCCTCTTTCTCGTACAGAGTTATTTCTTTTTCCTCTCGTTATCACTTTTTCTTTCACTTTTATCTCAAACTGTCACTTGATTTTTATCTCTTTGTTGCTCTCGTCATTTCTCTCATCTTTTTGTTTCACATTGTAATCTTCCTCCAGTTTCACCATCTTCTGTAGCTCAGTCCTATTCTCTGTCTTTACATTATCTCAGTCCATTTCTGTTTTCTTACCGAATCTGCATTTTTTGGTTGTATTTGTCCTTGTACATTTGTTGAAAAGATAATGGCATGATGATGGCATGATGATGGCATGATGATGGCATGATGTTCTATCATGCCATCATCATGCCATCATCATGCCATCATCATGCCATCATCATGCCCATTCTCCCTCCACTGACAAATGAGCCATTTCCTTGTGATGGCAGTTGTCCTGTTGTTTGATTGTATTCAACTTCTCACGCTACATTTTCGTTTCTGACCTGTTTTGAGTGTGCAGAAGTTAAAGAGATGTGTGGTTGGTTTTAACAGTAAAAGCCACAACGCCTCACACTTCCTGTCTACCTGTCTTACGCTCGGTCTCTCACTCAAACTCGCTCTCACACACACATAAATATACAGACAAGTGTCACTGAAGTTCTCTGTATTCTCTCTGTTGCTGCTGCTGCTGCTGCTGCTGCTGCTGCTGCTGTGTGTGTGTGTGTGTGTGTGTGTGTGTGTGTGTGTGTGTGTGTGTGTGTGTGTGTGTGTGTGTGTGTGTGTGTGTGTGTGTGTGTGCGCGCAGACCTGTGGGACTTCCTGTGGTTTTAGTTCCTTTTTCTCTCAGCCTTGTGAGACTTCTCATTAAAGAACATCAAAAAATATTTCATCTGTGTCTGTCTGACTGTCTCTCTGTCTGTCTCTGTCTCTCTCTCTCGCTCTCTCTCTCTCTCTCTCTCTCTCTCTCTCTCTCTCTCTCTCTCTCTCTCTCTCTCTCACACACACACACACAGACACACAGAGAGAGAAAGAAAGGCTCTTTACAGCTTTGTGTAGAATACAGTGTGATTTTCCGCCCCAGAGGTGGCTCGGTACCTGTGACAATAATGTCAACAAGAACTTGCAGCAGCACTTTGGTGACATGTGCGTCGTTGCTTGTACGACCGGCAGGGCGGGTCTGATATCACCTCATGACAAAGTTCTGTCTCCTTCACCATTTTGAACACGAAATTACCTTTTCTGCAGATCACATTTAAAATAAGCTCAACTGGTTCAGCTGAGTGAAACAAAACACTGCAAAGAAATCCTTTTAGCTGAAATAATTGATTGGTTTCATTTATTTATTTATTTAATGTTTATTTAAAAAGGACAGCATACTAATGAACATCAGTATAAAATGCAGATAAATATATATGCAAGAATAAGCAGGACTGCTAATTAACATCCATAGTCCTTTGGCAGGTAACAGACATGGAAATATCAAGGAAGAAAAAAAAGTGTAAGTGCAAAGTGTATAATTCAACATGTGTTGGTTGCATGCTTGTATCATGGATCACTGAATAAAAGGACAAGGGGCTATATTGCAGACACAATGCTTAAGAACAGTTCAGATGAATTGATCCTCTCCTGCTGCCTGGAGTGAATCTAGACATTGATTCAGCTTAAACAAAGAGATTCATCACATGAATAAAACTATACTTGGAAAGTTTTCCCTAAATGTCATGTACAGAATCAAGTGTTTGATACTGATATAAATATGTATTTAGCTTAGTAATATAATTGGAGTTAATGATATTAATAGTTGGATTCGTAATAAAATAAGTAGTATTATTTGTAGCAATAGCATTGTTAGTAGTAGCTGTACTGGCATCAGTAGTCTGAATGTGTAAATGGAGCTTTACTGGTCTGTATAAATTGTGTCACACACACTGAGATAAAAAAAGATTGTGGTAAAGATTCAAAACCAGCAAGATGCAACATTTAGGCATTATAATTACCTTTTCTTTGAAGCAGTTTTCTCATTAGACCTCCAGACGATGTAAGGACACTGACATTGGAGTTTCTCTTTTGCACCATGTAGCACACAACAGGAAATTGTCTGTGTGAGAGGCGTTCTCACCTACTGAATATACTCTTGGTTTGGGTGAGAAGTTACGTTTGCGTACAGCGTGCAGGAGGATTGCAGTACATGTGTGAAAGAGTGAAAGAGGCTTTACAGTGGTTGTCGTAAAAATCTTACAGTCGTAGTCACAGCAGTACAATTCAAGGTCATTTCTGTACACAGGCTGTGTAGAAACAAATATTTTTTTGCCACTGAGCTTTGCAGAAAATAAAAATAAGCAGCTTAAATGATCACAACTTCCGCATGCCATCAGTTCGAGGATCACTTGGATTTGATTGACTTAGTGTCTTGAGGAGTTTATGGTCTTTCTCTCAATTTATAGATGTTATCTCTTCTGAAGAAAGTGTGGCAGGTAGTGATTCATCTGCCACTGAGAGGTATCATAAGCTTTTACTGTCGAGGTGCCGGAGATTTTAGACCTGATATGCCGCTAGCTCACTAATGTTAGGATAAAAAAAAGTATATTTTTTGGGAAAGTGCACACTTTCATACTATATCTTTGTTGGCAGGTGAAACAAATGTAAATTACAGTTTGACTTCATACTTGCTGACATCACAAAGTCTTCAAATCACTCATCTTTTTGTCAAAGTGATGGATTATAGATCTGAAGCCACGGAGCATGTCTGAACAGTGTTTGAGAGGGTCTTTTTAACTTGAGAGCTGCACATTAATGGTGTTGTATGAAAAATCACTCACCTTCAACCACTACACATGTTTACATACTAACACGTCTGCTGTTACTCTAAATACTGAGATTAAAGTCAGCTGTCTTGTTTCTTTTTTTTGGTGCTGTTTTTCTGCACTCACCCCTGTGGTGTTTCTGCTCTCCAGTCAGTCATCACTGTCAAGCAAACTGATGTCTTTTCGGATAGTGGAACTCTTTTTCTTCTTCTGATGTTAGCATGTGCTTGTAGCGAGCATAAAATGCTTTTTGATGCCATATTCATTCATTTTTAATTTCAGTGTCATGCCTCTTTTGACGCATCACCACATGAAATTACAACAACAGTGTTATTTCACAGCCATCTTCCAGTCGTGCATGTACAAAACAAACAAAACAAAATTTGGAAAAGGGGAAGTAAAAGAAATATCAAAAGGAACTAAACAAATACAAAAGAAAATACATTAAAAACAAAATAAAGAAACACAACATCCTTAATGAACTGCTCCCAAGAAACTACCAACCATTTACAGATTATCTCGATAAAAAGCCCTCCTTTTCTCCCGGACTTTCTCTCCAGATAAGTGGCTAAATTGTATTTTTCAAATGTGAGCATATGTTTACAAAATTGATGTCTGTTTTTATCTTGTTATCGAAACAGTACCCACAATGACATAGTGCTCATTTTCTGCTGTTTTGACAACACACTGGGCAGATTGGCTTTTTCTTCTTCCAGAGCATGATAGACCAAAGAAACATTTTACCGATAGTCCTCATTATGTGTCAGAAGGCGCCATTTCCCTCCTTTAAGATGGTGTAAAACTTAAAATCCAATATTCCCTCTGCATGTGATTTTCTTGAGTGAATATATGCTTTATCATATTTCTGTTGTGTTGTATTCCTTCTCAATTGCTCATCTTAATCTCTGACTGAGGCGAGCTGGAGCCTGACAGGATCTGGTCCACGACCTCTAGGCTTTAGTCTCTCTGGGTACAGAGCTGCTCCGCAACCCCTCCCACAACAGTTTGGACTCTAGATGGGTTTTCATTAACCCCCTAATTGCAGAATTTGCAATCACATCACATGAGGTGGTATTTCAGGAGATTTGAAAAAGCCATATTTCCCAAAACTGCAATGGAAACACGTTTCAGTCTTTTCTAGGTCACATGATGCTATGTGCTTGTCAGTAGGAACTGGCTCCCTCATGATGCAGCAGGAGCTACAAGAGCTGTTATTGCATCACATAACTCTGAGAAAGTTGAGCGGATCATCTGGAAGTTTTGAATCCACAATTCCTCTGTGAAATCGTGGACTATCAGCTCCCAGAAATCCCTAATATGTAGCCGCTCCCACGTATGAGGGGCTCGCCTTTCCATTATCTCTTGCATAACACGCCTACGTGGCCTTGGATTGGAAATAATGACGGTGGCTGCAATAGAAGTAAAGCTGCTGATGTTTTGAACATCCATCGCCATGGTTACTGGGATGTTATCACCAGAGGAGAGATCTTAAAAATTACTCAGTGGAAACACATTCATCTTGCAATTGTATTTTATCAACATTTGGAAAATATCACAGAAGTTTTGTACAGATCTGTAATGGAAACCCATCATGTGACTAAGAAGTGTTATGAGCAGAACATGTATAGAACATACTAAGCTGCACAGAAGACAAAGGGAAAAAATTAGATGCATTTATAGCCCTTTTATTTCACATAAAAGCAGTACTTTTTGTATTGTTTTATGGCACAAAGATTGAAAGGCTCTGTTGGGCTCTCTTCTATCAGACCTGAACAGTTTCCTGTGGTGTGTAATCGCCTGCTCTTTTCATATTTTCCTGTTGGCTGAGAAAGACAATTTTCCCAGCAGTGTGCGGACTGATGAAACAGAAGGAAAGTCACATTTCCATCTCTACATGTGTCAGAATCACACTTGCTCGTCTGCTTGGTGGTAACCCTGCTGCTGGGCCGCTGTTCTCACAGCTCAGTGCTTCATGGGAGCAGTGGGATTTGTCTCATGTCACACCGAGCTGTTTTTGTGTTGTTATGCTTTAATATAGAGCTTTCTTCTTGTCTCATTATAACAGGAAGAGGCATAGTTTCATTTCGTCACACTGGACCACCCAGCTGTGTGTGATGCACAGTTTACAAGCTGGAGGTGGAATCAGAAGTTATTAATATTGCATGTCAAAGTGTTCTGACATCTCTAATAATAACAATTAGATCTCTAATTTTGATAAGATCTGAAGTGGAAACACGCCAGCAGTCGTCTGTGAAAACAATTTGATCTAACAAACAAACACCTTGAAGCTGAATTTATGATTCTAATTATATATTTCGGGTAACTTAGGACTCTTTCTAAAGTAAGAAGTCTGGCCAACTCAGCTGCTCAGCTTTGTACTCTCAATCTGTAATTTTGCACCTTCCTGTCAGACATTTTACTGGATACTTATCTAATGTAGAGTTTGATGTGTAGGTTGAAAAATGGTCTCTGTGATCAAAATGACATCAAATGAGTGTGTCGTTATCCTGAAAAATGGATTCTTGCTCACTTTACACATACAGGTTTTCCTCCCTCAGACATTTGCGTACAAATTATTTAATGTTGTGTCGGAGCCAGCAATCTTAAACCTGAGAGACACTTTTTCAATTACAGTGTGCAGGCTGAGATGTATAGCAGTAATAGCATCAGGGTGGTTGGGTGTCCTTAAAAAGTATTAAATTGTGTTTAATTGGTAGATGAACTTGCCTTTGTATAGCACCTCTCTACCACGCAAAGTGCTTTTACACTAAATGCAGTATTCACTTGTTTACACACACATTTGTCCACTGGTTGCCGAGGCTACAGTACAAAGAACCACCCATAGACTGTACCTAAACATGGACGACACGCCCCCAATCACCCCCGCTATGCTTAAGTGAGGGTAAAATATCTGAGATATGGGCGTTGCCATCTTGCAATGGTGATGTAATTGAGATGATTCTGAGGTGGGGGAGTTCCCGCCAAAACACCCGTCCGACCAATCATGAGCAGCTCCATTGAAAGCAAGCTCACGGATTGGCTGTCACAGCTGTCAATCATGGCAGAAAATCCCCTTTTTGTATAATTTAATAACTCATTAAAGCTGAACTTATCATGAAAAATTCAACAGGGGAACAAATTTTGACATCTGTATGCGCACCGTGCCTCTATTTGTGTCCCATCTAAGCAGATCAACAATGAGTGATGCATTGTTAAACTACGGCTACTACTTAATTTGTTTTTTCTTTTATAAGCACAGAGTGTCTTTAATATTATTTTACCTTATCGTTCACTTTAAATTGACATCGTTTTTTTCGCCCTTTGGTCTTAAAAAGTAGTAGTAGTCTTAAAAAGACTTCGGTTTAACTGGTTTATACCTGTTGACACCCTTGTTGCAGTAAAGGAGCGCAGACAGCTGAAACTTTAAGAATGCCTTTGAGTTGAACATTTAAAAAATGATTACAGCCTAATGAGAACAAATTGGGAGAAGTAGTTTGGCTCCAGTAAAACTACTTCTTAAATTGTTTATGAGGGCATTCAAATATCTTAAATCTATTAAAAGTTTGAAAAATGGAAAGTTGATTTTATAAATAGTTTTTTTTTTATGTTGAATTTGAAAAACCTTGAAATAATTGGTAACTTTTCTTTTTTATAAATGATTTTTCGAATGCTTCTTGCATTTGTTATGCAGATTAGGATTTGTGTTTGGTCGGGAAATTCATGGTTTTTCCACTGTAATTTTGCTTGTTGTGAAATTGTTCTTAAATTTCATTCTGAGTGGCATTAAAGGGTCTTTAAAAGTCTTTAAATCAAGCTTGCCTTTAGCGGTGGGAGCCCTGAAACTAGATTTCAAAGGAATATTTCACCCTCCCTTAGAGACAGTCCTCTGTGATGCTGACCAATAAAACGCCTCTTCATCTGCACTCTAGAGTCATCAATTTCTTATTGTAAGAGGAAGCTGGAACGAGCTGTGATTCTCAAGTGTTCCTGTCGTTGTTTAGATTTATTCTGACAGTGATGAGGTGCAGTCATCTGTTAGCTTGTAGCTCAGTCTCATCATGTTGCAGTGAAACAAACTGCAGACTTCTTGTCCAGAGGCAGAGCTGGCTCCACAACAACAAACAACAGAGGATTAATTTCTATCCTATGGAGATTTCTATGTGAAAAATATTTTTCTGGCCTGATGCTGCTGACTGATCAAAGAAAACTACTTTTAGATTTGTAGCATTGCAACACTTCTTTTTCTGCAAACCCTGCATGTGTCAGTGGTTTACCATTTACCTGTAACCTTTAGTTTCCCAGGGACGCTCTTTGTGCTGAGCGTGCTTGTTTACTGCACCACCCGGCTTCACATTTATAATGTGAAACTTTCTTACACCTGGGAGCAGTGCAAGGACACTTTGTCCCTGAGAAGCTTCGTTGGTGCAAATTGGAGCCCGGTGCCTTGCTCACAGGCTCCTCAGCTCATAGAGCTACGTTCACACTGAGGGCAGAAGAGGCCTATATCTTAGTTTTTCCTCCCTGTCTGACCCAGATGTAATTGTTTAATGACAGCGTGAACAGCTTAATTCACATGGAATCTGAACTTTTCAAATCGGATTTGGTTCACTCTCGTGTGGTTCTGAATCAGATACAGATCACATTTATTGAGATGCAACCTCAGTGCATGTGACTTCGTACTGGATTTCAGTGCAACTTTTACGTCACTCTAGATCCACATGAAAGAAACATGAAGAAAACTCCATCTGTCTATCTGTCTGGATCCATTTTCCTTCTCAACGGTTTGCCCAATCAATCTGAAAGTGCACGTGTGTTTTAAAAATTGCAATAGAGGTAGAGGCTGAGGAAGACCTTTGTTTAAGTTGCCCACTACCCATGCCAGTTGTGTGTAGAAATACTTCATAAATAATGTTGACTTTCTTCTTCTTCTGCCCATGGAGTTAAGCAGTGAAAACATGGACAGTGCCACTCGGCCAATACAACCCACAGTGTGGTCGAAGGTGGAATGACAGAAATAAAGCACTATTTTTTTCAGTCTTTCACAGTGCTTAAAATATAAATGAAAGTGCACATGTGGACTGGGTATTGCCATAAGAAGAGACTAAGCCCTCTGTCTCAGTCACCCACTGCCTGTGCCCCTTCTATATAAAACAGACTTTTCTTTTTCTTCACTGTTCTCCTACTCATTATCTTTGGCTTCCATTGCACAATAACTTAAAAATTAAACCGTAATCACCAGAATAACAGCTTCTTTTCCTTAGTCTGTGAGAATCCTGAACTCCTCCTTTGACTCCAAAATATGTAGCAGGATTAAAGGACAAACTTTAATATAGATTTTCAAACGTAGTGAAAAAGATGACTAATAAATCTAATTTGTACCGTTGTAAATGGTCACATTAGTGGCCACCATCTTTTTATCATTAAGGACCTCTCCTCCTTATTTACTTACGTATACACAGCATGCTGTATGTGACGTCTTGTTCTTCAGATTCAGAAAACCTTATTGTCTGTCGTGACAGAAAATCGTCTGTTTTGTGGATCAACATACAACATACAGTGCAAATCAAACTTGGACAATAAACATACAGCATGTGTTCCTAAAAACAGAACAAATGCCTAATACAATAATTTATACAGAACAAAAATCACAATGTACTACTTAGTGCGAAGTGGCGTATTGTTCATGTAGATGTGCAGATCATGAGCTTTTATCGAAGATGTTTATGGCAGTTGGAATGAAGGAGTTTCTATTGTTCTTGGTCAAAGGGACTTAAAAAACGCGACCTGATGGTATATGCAGGGAGAGATTCTTCTGGCCATGCGGGCAGCATCAGGGCCATGAACAGTTCACAGTCTTGATTTTGGCCACATTTAAACAGTAATGTCAACAGCTACATTAAAGAAAAAAAAAATCCGATCTAGAAAAAAACTTACTTTCCTTGTTCACATTTCCATTATGCACAATGCACCTGAACGCTTTCAGACGTCTATAGTCCTTCTATACAGTGACAGCTAGAAAAAAATCAAGGTTTGTTGTCTTTAAATCAAACTTTTAGTCACACTAATGAGACTGCTGATTTCATTATCTCCTCTCTTAAATGAGTTTCTTGCCTGTGACGCTGCATATATTTTTTATGTGATAACCCCGAGCTGGGATCCTTAGGCCACTATATTCTCAACACAGGTTAAAAACAAACACTGAAGAATTTGTTTGACTCAGGTTTAGAGGTGTCATGTGACCAGGCTGACAGGAGACACGTGAGATTAGAAATGTCATCCGGGGCTCAGAGGAATCTGCTGCTGCATCCTAACCAGCTCGCTGCTCTTTCATGTTTCGGAAAGAAATTAGGTGCTCGCTGTTATTGGCTTGGGGTGCTGGTTGTCCTCTTTCTCATTACGTCTGAGGGTAGAAAGCCCTGGATTTGCCATCAAGCAGTCACAAGAGCCACAATGTGCTCGTTTTGTCTCTGGGAAGCTATTTAAAACATCCTTCTTCAGACTTAACTAAGAGGAAACCTTGAGCAAGTTAAAACCTAAATATAACAAAATAAGATAAACATAAATATAACTGAAGCTTTCAGACCTCATCCAAAATTAATGAGTGAAAATCTGTGTGGAAAATAAATCACAGATACATCAGGATATACTACAAAAGTGACTTCAAGTAAAAAAATAAATAAATAAGCCACAAAGGACCAATAAAGTAAATTTAAGTTCAGATATGAACCTAGAAAAAAAGAAAAAAACTAACCAAAATGTTGGGGTGTATCTTTATGACACTTTGGCCAGTTTAAAAACAAGGATGTGAAAACCATTAAAAAATAGATAAATAAACTAAAAAATGAACTAAAATAAATTCACTTTAAATAAATAAAGAACATAGAGGTGTAATATATCCAGCTTTTAAAAACTTGTTGCAGTCAAATCATGAAAGAAATCATTTCCATCTGAAAGATATTGTTATACCTTTAAACTAGTAATCATTATGTTGCATAAGGACATTTGCTCAGGATCCATTCGGGCTTACAGGTACTACCAAATGCAATATGCTGACATCAAATGATCTTTTAACATTTAAGGAATGCCACAAGATATTAGTTTTACTTTTTAGCTTTGGATATTTATATCAAACGTGGTTAGTTTTTCATATAATGATGTAAACGCATGTAAAGCTGCTTTCACGTCACTGTGCTGTAACCGCCCAAACAACTGTATACCTGCAAGAAGGTTATGCCCAAAAAAATCAAAAATATGTTTATTGAATTTTCACGTTTACTCACTGCACATAACACGTATAAAACTTAACAGAGCATTTTAGGGAGGGCTGCTTAAAGAGAGATTGGTGCTAAAATAAAACATATCAGACAGAGTTTGAATACAGATGTTCTAGTGCAGACTGTTTTAGAAAAAAAGGGTTTTCGGATCATTAAAGCATGTAAACATGTTCTAGTAGAACCCCAAAATAAAAGTGTGACTCTGAGCAAAATAGGTCCTCTTTATCCTGCTCTAATTGAACCACTAATTTAGAGATATGATATGACAGTTTATATATAGACATTTGTCACTTTGAAGTTGGTTAAAATGACTCCATTAGTTCTGCAGAAGGTAATTTTACTGCATTCAGAACCATTTCAGGACAGAGAATCTTTACTTTTTGTCCTGATATTTAAATTTCTGATTACTATAATCTGCTGAGCATACACTAAACTCATCAAGTCTCATTTGAACAGGGTGATTTTCTCCATGTGTTTAGACTTTAATTCCCTCTCTCTACTGTCTCCTTTTGAGGTATTGCTTGATTCAAAGGTAACTGAGGACATCACACAGCTGCTGTGAAAAACATGTTGACGACTGTACCTGTAGGCCTTTCCACATGCATGACTGCGTGGAATCCACATGAGCTGGACATGAAACGTGTTTCACGTGCAGCGGTAGAATCGGCAGCCGACCTTTTGACCTCCTGCCATGTAAATTAGCCGAGCGTAGATAAAGCTATCACACGGCACCCTGAGGCGGGATAGCTCACCTCTGATAGGGCAGGTATTGGCCTTGCAGTTGCATCTCCTCCCCCGTCGCCTCAAGCTGTTAGCGTAGCCCTGACCTCGCTGTGACTGCTGGACGTTCGGAGCAGCAGGCTCGTCGGAGCTGTCCTGTTTGTGTCTCTGTAACCTTCCTCAGGTGTAAATTGTGAGGGTTTTTACCTTGTTTGTCACAACAACTAAGAATAAATCTCTTTTTCTCTCTGCAACTTTTGCTGTTTTGAAAAAAATAGAGCAGAGCATTCCTAATTTGACATCTAGTTTCATAAATATTCACCCGGCATCGTAGGGTTTTTTTAGCTATTAGTCATTCAGAAAAATGTGGGTTGTGTAACATTTCCTTTTTTCTTTATAACCTGGTTCTTCATCAGTTTTCTTGCACTGCGTTCAGAAGCTTCTCACAAGCTATTTCACAAGTTTGATTTCTCCCAAAAACATGGGGAGAAATTGCAACAAGCAGGTTGTCAAGAAATATCACACAAATTGCAAGAAATTAGTAAAAGCTGACAAAGATTCAGATGCATTTCAGTAGTACTTAAACCTTTGAACTAATTGAGTTAATCAGTTTGCAAAAAAAACAAAAGAAAAGCTATATTGCTAATTATATATTTAAAATTATTTTACTGAATCATATTTTGATTCTAACTTTAAGCACTTTTCCCAGGTTGTTTTATTTTTTGTCTTTTTTTAAATGTAACTTTCAACCGTGTTTGTTTTTGTTCGTTTGTTTGTTTTTGCTGATTTTCGGGTAATTTTCTTGTACTTTTTACAAATCTAATTATTTTTTGTGCAATTTATTCTGAAGTTGCTTAATGCCTTCTTCCCATGTTGAATTTTTAGAAAATTTTAAAAAATTAGGTGAAAATGTCCAGGAAACGATATATATGATCATTATGATTATATATTTAACATTATGTTACTGGAAAGAAATACACTATAAGTTTTTTTGGGCAATGGATTAAGTTGATCACTTGGCCATGTTTTTGAAAGAATTCAAACCGATTAGCTATGGTTTCAAATGTTTAATATCACTTTTATGTAGCAAGACAGAAAGAGAGAGAAGCAAAAAAACATAAATTAAAATAAACACTTATGGACCGTTGCATTTTTCTCCCCAGTGGTTCAGAGCTCTGTAGAAAGGTGAGCACATTCTTCAGAAATTATTCTTCAGTAAATTACAACTCTATAACAATAATAGGTGACAAAGATGAATTTTAAAGCACAAGCAAAGATAATGGAGGTATGAAGTCTCGAGTACCTTGTTTCATCCATTGACAAAAGGAGGCAGTTGTACCTTTTAACCCTGACAGTGGTGGTTCCTCGCTGCATGAATCAGGATCCTGGCTGAGCACAGCCTGCAGACCCTGTTTAAAGTCATGAATATGTATGAAAATGTGTGGAAGGACTCATTATAATATTGTTTACACTCAGCCCGAATGGGTCGCGTGCTCTGTTTGATAGTTTGACCCTCGCTGTCTGGGGATGCACCTCAGAATGCACCGTTTTGACTTTCCAACCTGCGGAGAGACACTTTGCCTGAGGGGCCGCTCAGCTAATAGCTATCTGGTTGAAGAATCTGTCAACAAATCTTTCTTTTGTATGTTTCCATTACCTCCCTCTATTTGTCTCTCTTTCTCTTACTTCCTGATCTCCTGCCCTCCGCATTTCTCCCCACCTCTTTGAAGATTCCTCCCAGTTTAGCAAAGGGATGCAGGAAAGTTTTGTGGTGCTTTTATCACCAGAAGACAATCTCAAATAGGTCAGTCATGGCTGAGACTTTTGACTCGTCTGTTCTGGTTTGCACAGACTGAAATATCGATCCATGCAGGCTCACATCAGGACATTTCAGATAATTTAAGGTTTCTTATCACTGAAAACAACACAACCGCCTGCAGCAAAGCACAGGTGTCAAAGCACGAGGCCAGCTCCCTGCCTCCGCGTCAAAGTCTTTGCTGTCAAGAAAAAAAGTTCACCTGGCTGGTTTTTGTTTTCTTCACATATCAACTTATACCACACACGTCACAGCAGGTTTCTGTAAAATTATTCTTTCTATGAACCTGCTGGTTTGTGTTTGGGTTGATTATTGTTCCATCAGTTTATAATGGGCTGAAAAAACAAAAGAATTGTAGCTTGCCAACAAAGCCAACTTATGAATGATTTGGTGTTTGATATTTGGTGAACATTTAGCTGTCATTTAGCTGTCGGCAAACACAACGCTTAAGAAGAAAAAGAAGACAATGTATTTTATTAATTTCCATAGGATAATTTCACCTTGTCGTTACTGTACATGTACGTATTAGCAGGCCCAGGCACGTTGGCAGTGCCGGGTAGGTGAACAGGTATCTCTCCAGCTACCAGTCCACACTATATAATTGGTCCGTACAGGGACTTGAGCTGATGCAACTTTGGTCCTCAAGCCAAGTCCCTATAGACTGAGCTACTGCCACCCCAAATTAAATCTGTGATGCCTCAAAAACTTTCTTCCTGTGTCTAATTAGAATGCAGCCTTAATCTGCACGAACACCCAAATGTCCCAGGTGACTGTGATCGCGCCCCTTCTGTCGAGTCTGCCACATATTCATAATTCATACTTGAAATTCCAGAACACAAAATACCGACATGAATTTTTTTGAAAAATAATAATTTGTCTAGTGACACACTGGTGATGAAGTAGGGCCACAAGAATCAACTGGCGACTTTTTTTATTGTTGATTTTTATGCAATTGTTTTGGGTTTTTTTTAAATGAGATTTGCGGGTTGTTTGAGGCGCCGTAACAAGGTGGATATGTCCTCTCCCATTGTCCTTAATTTCTACTGTTTTCA
The DNA here is from genome assembly GCF_026936395.1 of Plectropomus leopardus. Lineage (NCBI taxonomy): Eukaryota > Metazoa > Chordata > Actinopteri > Perciformes > Serranidae > Plectropomus > Plectropomus leopardus. The sequence continues at coordinate 32,499,030 of NC_142192.1, read as the reverse complement.
TCATCACTTTCATCTCTGTCCACTTCCCCAAATGTCCCACCTTTCTGTTTAAAATCTAGTTTAGGAGGTTCAAAAGCTGAGTTTAAGATTCTCAAAATATGGCCTTTAAAAGTCTTTGTTAACACACTCTTGAATTTTGTTCCTAGATGAGGGTCTTAGATGTTTTTTCATGTCCTTCACAGTGATGTTGCACATCCTGCTGTGTTTGGATGTTAATATCATATCATCATATCATATTATTTCCAGGGATAAAAATCGACTCAAAGTTTTGCATTATATCACACATTTGTCAGTATGGCCTTGAAGTTGGCCTTAAATTTCATTCTAGGTGGTTTTGAAAAGGTCTTAAATGGTTTCAAATTTTATGTTCAGAACTCCGGCACCTTGCAGATGCTTATTTCTGTTCACTTTGTACAAAACTGTGACGTCGTCTTTAGATTTTGTTCTGCTCCCTTTGTTTTTTTTGTAGGTCAGTCTCAGCAAGGTTATAACTGCTCACGGTAACAAGCCTGCTCTTCTTCCTCTTATTCCAAATAAGCCACAAATCAAATACAGCGCTTCGTTTGCAGAAGTCAGAATTATTGGGATCATTTCTTTAAGCTGTGTCATTGTTTTCTCTCAGCCACACCCGTGTCTCCTGCTCACGCATGTACCGATGTCTTTTATCTTCCTCCCTTTCAAACATTCCTGTACCATTACTTTTTATTCCTTCTCATTATCCTGTTTACTTTTATCTTGTTTTTACTCTTGTGTGATTAGCATGTGTAGCCTTAAAGTGAAAGTAGAGACAGATATTGCAGTTCAAACATAAATAAGTAATAAAACAGAACAGCACTGGTGATAATATAAGAGCAGAAGAATCAGGGCGGCAAACTCACAGAGAATAAGAAATAAAAGAAAACAAATGCCAAGGGGAAGTTTAGTAAATCAAGCAGAGAGAAGCACAACATTGGTATTCGCTGCAGACTCACTTGTGTAGTTAAACCCTTTAATATGCATCTGTCACAGCTTTTTCCACCGCTTCTTTTTCCTCTCTCTCTCTGTCCTTTTTCCTTTTTCGCCATCTGTCCAGGTGCGAGTATTTTCCCAGACGTGCTATTAAAAGAAGGCTGGTCCTCTTTCACTTAGTTCTCCAAAGCACTGTTTTGCCCTTCAATTTCACCTCCTATATTGACTGAGAAACCGCCTTCCTTTCCATCCTTAAATCCATCTAAACCCGTCCTCTACGCCAGATGCATTATTCAGGGTTGTCACCTGCGTCTCCAGGTTCTTGGACAGGATTTAGTGGTAATGACATGAATACAGATACAATTTGGTTACAGATGTTTTGCAGTCTGCACCTAGAACATGAGATGAAGCACCAGCCACGGTTCAGGAGCTTGTCACAGTAGTGTTATCTGTTGCAAATATTTTATCATTAGGTATAAATAAGTGGCTCAAAAGACAATTTGATTCATTGTTTATTCAGGGAAAATTGACAGAGCATTGAGTTATGTATAGAAATGCCCTGAATTCATAATAAAATATTGTGATGTATAAAAGGCTAACAAGTTGGCTAATTTCAAATGAACAAAGTCCCACCATCTGAGCTAGCCTAATTCTTGGCCGCTAGTCCTTAGTAGCAGTTAGAGGAATTTGAGTCGATGATTGATTTGTTGATTCAGTCAGAGCTGATCAGATCAGATTGATGGATGAGAGCAGCAGCTGCTGTAGAGGTGAGTGAAAGCAAACTTTTAGACTGAGTGCAAGGAAGGGTTAAGTTTCACTTTCACTGTTCCTGACATTTTGCCACTATTTACAGAGTGGGCTCTGTGGTTCGAGAGTTTGTTGCAATACATAATCAAATGGCATACATATTTCTGCAACATATTCTCACAGAATGTGTCATAATATCCTACAAAAATGCACACACAGTAGTTTGTCAGAACAGTTTTTATAAAATCATATGAATTAGTGCCCTATAATTGACGTTATGTCCTTAACGCACAGTAGCGTAATTAACTTACAGTTATGGAGGTTAGGTTTAGGTTTAGGGGGGAGTCGCGTGTCGAATTCCAGACTTTTGTGACTCATCCACACCAACCTGCCTCCTTACAAGACCGTTCAGGACGGTTTCATTTGCTTATTTCCATCAGTACTATCGTCATGTGATTGCAGCTTTTTTTGAAATACATGGGCTATTTACAAATGAGGGTGCATTACTTTCCATGGGAAAACGTCCAAACTGTTTTTGAGAACAGCCTGATTTCTTCAGCGCTCCTCATCAACAGTTCAGCTCCAAAAATACCAAATCTTTGCATTGCAGATGTTGTTTTTATTGTCACGGGCAGCCACAAAAAATTAATATGTGGGAAATCCCTCAGGATGAATGCCAATTAAAGAATCAAATTTATAGTTATTGTTACAATTTCTTTCGGTAAGTTTGGAGGTCTGATACACAGCCACGAGTTAAGGAGTGAAGATTGGATTTTTCCTATCTTGAAAAATTAGGAAAAAGTTGTATAACGAGGCCCCTGGACTACAAGAAGAAAGCAAAGCTTGTCATACTTTTGCTTTTGACCAGTTATGATTTGGACTTTGATTTATGTTTACAATTTCTGCTTTGTCCTCTCCAAAATAAATTGGTCAGCCACTGGTTACTGTTGTTTTCGGCTGCCTCGTGTTAATCACAGCTCAGTAAAGCCAACAGAGTAACCAGATCCAGACTCTTCCTCCGGCTGTCTGCAGAAGTGACATTTTACTGACTTAAATTGCTGCTCTCTTCTTAACTGGGAAGACCATGTTTGCTGTTGTAGTTTGAAACAAATGAATATATCTCAGTAGTGAAGACACATGCACACCAACATGCTATAGTGCTCACATATTTTATTTTTAAAATGTAAGCGTGTCATTTAGCTGACGGCGACTTGCAGGAGCAACCCATGAATTAGCTCTAATTTCTGCATCGTGCTCCGTGCAGCCAAACGATAATCAGCGCCAAAGCTCAGGGCTCATTCTTTCCAGTGCAGTGAAGTAATTGTGTGTCTTATGTGTCACTGCTTTCATCTGCCCACTGAAGTCGTATTGGATAGCGGCACCGAGACTCTGCTAGACCGAGGAGGAGGCTTGAATTCCGACACTGTAGAGACTTGTAAGGAGTGATACACTTCTTAGTTCCTGTCAATGATGAATGAAATGACTGCTGAAGAATGCCCTCGCCACCCCACCAAACACACACTCGCAGCCCTCTCCACCCCTGAGATGTTAAAACATGCTGCAACCTGAATGAAATATTCTCTTATACATCTGGAAGATAAGAAATCGTGTGCCAGCGGGTGCAGATATACAGAGCTGGTCTCACACGTACAGACCATCGCAGCAGTGGGCCAACTATGTGTCAAATTCATACTGGAGATAAAACTTAGTGCAAATCAGTGGCTGATGCTCGTGTTTCTACCTACAAGTAAAGCAGTTAAGAGATTTCACTTAATCCAGTTTGAAGTTAAACCATCAGGGTTTTGTTTTTACAACCACCTGTGCTTTATGGCTGCGTCACTGTTTTCTTCAGCTTTATGTATTCAAGGAACGATTGTCGGGCATGAAGGCTCTTACACATCACCGCCACGCTTTTTCTTTTTTTTAACATCCACACCCGAGAATCTCCCAGTGTGCCCACAATCATCTTGTGTTTGCATTCTGTTGATTTAACATTGACTGTGTTGCTCAAGAGCACATTTGGAGAAGAGAAACCAGACTGGATCAAAACCTGATATTTGTCCAGACCGTGTATGACACCCCAGAGGACTTTTAGTTTGAAATTAGTCCGATTAAGAAATGTCCTATTTGTTGCGACAGCAGGTGGCTAGTTAGCCAGCTAATGTCACAGTGGTTGCTGAAAAAATGTATAAATGTTTCATATGTAAATAACCAACTCAATCTTTGTGCATCATGTGTATTTACTAAGTCAGTCTGATTTTATGTTTATGTTAGAATTATATCATACGTGTATTTAAGCACTGGGACTACATGAATTGTGCTAATGCTAATTTTCAACACCTGTCCACGGGAGGATTTTTTAAAATTTAAAGAAGAAAAAAGAAAGTACATCCACAAAAATACATCTGCAAATACTACAAATACACAAAAATGTATCGTCAAATCTGTACACAAAATTGCTTCTGCAAACACACAAACAAAAGTACACCAATAAATAGAACAAATGCATACACAAAAATACATCTGCAAAACACAATTACATCCACAAAACACAAAATAAAATTTATGGTTCATTCCCAGCAAAGGACTTACAATTAATTCCATATCTCTTCCCTCTTTTTTCTAAGAAACAAGAACATAATAAATATATACATGTTTGTAATACATGTGGTATTAAAACAACAATGAGTGTTTCACCAGGTGAAAGGTGAAAGAAGCAAGAAAAAACACAGTTTTCAGTTAATGTTATTTTCCCAGAAAAAGAAGTGTTGATGTTGAAACTTTATGCCTCCTGATTAACATTATTGGTCATTTGTTATTTGTAAGTTTAGATGTGACCAAAGTGAAATGAGGATCACAGAATTTAAAACGAGCACTGAAGTGATTATATAATTACTCTTCAATAAAACGCCTTAAAGCAGATTAAACTGATAGATCAGCACAGACTGTTTTGTTTTCCATAAAATATCTTACTATTGCATATTTTCTTTTATAAACTTTCATTTATTGAATTACTGTTTTCTTACCATACATGCATGTTTGCAGCAGAGTGCCTTGCTCATCTGCATTTTGGCAGCATTTTAAAATTCTGATTATTGGGCCTACTGGGATTAAAACCAGCACCTTTACGATTGCATAGTTTTCCCACACGAACTCACAGAGGTTTCCTAAGCTCTGTGAGAAAGATAATTGGCTGATAGAAATATGGTTGTTTCCTAATTCGGTTGGCCTTTGGCTCGCTGTGTGCCGGACTGGCTTTTTGTAAATGAACTGCTGTTGCCTCATTAGAGTCGGGTCTGTTTTATCACCCAGTAAACTGTTGAGACAAACAACAGAGTGGGCTGTTATTTTTCATCTGCTAAAACTAAGTACCTCGTTCCTCCAGGGTTTAATTATACCGTGTTGAACTGAATTAGAATTAATGAAACACTTTGTAATACTCTGGGACAGAAGCTGCACATCAAATTGTCCTACTTTCAACCACTGCAGATTGAACGTGTGTGCGCTGTAGGCGGCTGTGTACATGCTTTACATCCTTTTTCTGTCTGCTTCATACTTCACATTAGGAGTAAAACATTAATAACAATATGTCGCTGCATGTTAGATCTCTAACCACCGGAACAGGAAAGAGACCATAATTACTTACAAATTTTGCAGTGCTGCGTGAGACCGTCGTTCTGTTGTAAATTTCTGTTGTCGTTTTCTGTGTTTCTGTCTGTTTCTTTAGTTACGGATGAGTTTATGTGTAAAACTCCGGCCATAGCCGACATCGTTATTCTGGTGGATGGCTCCTGGAGTATCGGCCGCATCAACTTCAGGCTGGTCAGGACGTTCCTGGAAAACCTGGTCAAGGCCTTCTCCGTGGAATTCGACAAGACCAGGATAGGTGAGGAGATTAAGTTTCAGGTGTTTAAATGTACAAACTATCTTCATAACATTTGGAAGATTCATTCAAAGTGTCTTATTTAGCATGTTGTCCAACTATAGTTTCCACCTTTATTTTAAATAATACTTAAAAGTTTTCAAAGATGCCAAATACATTGCATTGCAGAGAAACTTTTATGTCACCACGCCACACCAGATTCAGTCAACTCAACCTCAGTGGAGTCTGCAGATTCAAAGGTCAGGACCCAGACAAGACTGTAATATCCATGTGTCCTTTGACCTTAATGTGACATGTTTGCAGGCCTGGCTCAGTACAGCGGAGACCCCAGAATCGAGTGGCATCTCAATGCTCACACCACCAAAGAGGCTGTGATGGACGCAGTGAAGAACCTGCCGTATAAAGGAGGAAACACTCTGACAGGTACAGCACGCAGCCGGCCAAAACCCAAGCCTCCCTCTCAGGTTATTACGGTCCTCCATACTCATCACAGTCAACAGATAACGCCTCAGAGGTCGCCTCGGACCGAAGCCAATCCTCCACCTCAGCTTATTAAATTCACTTCAGTGCAGTTCATTTCAGCTTAGTGTTAAAACGTTTGTGACCTCACAGCGGGGAGGCGATAAGAGCAGACTGAGAGTCAGAAGGTCGCCTCAGTTCAATTAAGGTTTTCACTTCAGTGTGACCACACACAGCATTCACACATTAACAGCAGCTCCATTCATATTCAGCAAATATAAAAGTTAATTTAGTCTTAACCAGCAGTCTGTGCTGATTTAATTTGCAGTTTTACCTTAAAAACCATCACCATGAGAAGGTGCAGGTGTAAGAAAACGCTAATATACAGTCATTTCTGGCTTCCTAATAGTCAAGATGGCGTCAAACATGACAAAAACAGCCAAAAAACCTATTACCCCATTAAAGAAAAAAACCCAGCAAAAAGAACATTGTATATAAGCTACCCCCCCCCGTTACCTTTAAAGTGTGAAATACACACTTTTTCTAGCATGACTCCGTTGCACAGATAATCCAAAAGAGATGAACATTTTTGATGAATTGAAGTAAAGAGTGCCGTGTGTGACAACAGCAAAACTGTGTCAAAACATCTGTTTACAAACTCTCACACAACTCGTGCAGTAAAATCCAAGTCTCCTTTATCCAGTCGTAGGCTCAGTACTTCACAAACATATGCATTTTTGAGAAACCTTTAATATTTAAAACACATAAACAATCTCCCGCTCAGACAAGCAGCGTGCCTGGGTACACACGTGCATTTGAACTCAAGCAGAGCTCAAACGCGCACACGTAGGTGGAAGTGTTTTTATATTTTAATGTTTTAGTAAAAATGCATGTGTTGGGAAGTACTGAGCAAACGACTGGATAAAGAAGACTTGGATTATACTGCATGAGTTGTGTGAGAGTTTGTAAACAGATGTTTTGACATAGTTTTACTTTTGTTGAACATGGCCCTTTTACTTCAACTCATGAAGACATTTCTGTTTTTGGACTCTTGTTTTTTCACTGTGGAGGCATGCAAGAAAAACAGACTTGTAACTGATACACAAATGGTTGTTTTTTTTTAGTTTAGTATCTCTTTAAGGTTATTCTGGTTCCCAGGGGAGGGGAAAAGAAAGCCTGACCGCTCTGACTTCGATAGACAAGGTTTCATTTCATGATTTCATGACAGATTTGCACAAAACTTAAGCGGTATTTTTCGAAATGGCGATAAAACACAATTGTTAAATGAACACGTCTGCCACTTCTCCTCTGGTGATAACATCCCAGTAACCATGGTGATGGATATTCATAACATTAGCAGCTTTATTTCTATTGCAACCACCGCACTAGCTGTCATTATTTCCAATCCAAGGCCACGTAGGTGTCTTATGTGAGCGATAATGTTAAGGTGAGCCCCTTATACGTGGGAGCGGCCATGTATGAGGGATTTCTGGGAGCTGATAGTCCACGATTTCACAGAGGAATTGTGGATTCAAAACTTCCGGATGATCCGCTCGACTTTCTCAGAGTTATGTGATGCAATAACAGCTCTTGTAGCTCCTGCTGCATCACCAGACCTAGAAAAGACTAAAAAGTGTTTTCATTGCAGATTTTCTGCAAAATGTAGCTTTTTTGAATTGCCTAACCTCATGCAAGTGTAAAAACTTTTTACATGACAAATGGGAGGGTTTTTTTCTAAATTGACATGTTTGCATTTGGAATTTTTTTTTAAAATTTTAGTTTGTGCAATTTTAGGGTCAATGGAAACCTGCCTACTGATGCACTTGTTTACGCTAGATTTCTAAATCAATATGCAATATGTATGTTCATCTGAAAAATTCATTGACACAAAGCTAAAAAGAATTTCTTACTGTTTCAGCGCACAACAGAATTCAGCATATTAAACAGAAAAATCGATCCCTTTAGTGTATTTTATTTACCAGAAGTTTCTGTAGTCGTTGGGATGAACAGTGCGTCAGTGCAGGTTCACGACAGCCGGTGAACCTGCAGAGTGACAAGAGTCAGATAAGCGGATCAGTATCCAACATTTAACCAACTTTGTATCGACTGTTAATAAACAGTCACAGTTACTTGAGAGTGTTTTGGTCAACAGGCTGAATTAATGAACAAGAAGCCAGCGGGGCTTAAAACAGACATAAAATAAGAGCGTCGTCATTATTGGAGCCAACAGAACTTAGCTGCTCATTATGTGAACAGACTCATTAGACTGAACACTTGTCGAGCTATTAACGACACTTCAAACCCATCATGTTGGTGAAGTCTTTGAGCCAGGACGCCACAAGTCATTTCAGCTGTCCTTACTCCACCTCAGAGGGGAACAGAAAGAGCAATCATACTGTCAGCCGCAGATTAACCCGCCATCGCAGCTGTTCTTTAAGTGGCTCTAATGTTCAGATGACTGTCATCTTAAACAGTAGGTGTCACCTTGTCCAACAAATGACGGACGCAGCGTGTCAAAACACGGAGAGGGAACATGCAAAAAATGTCTTATTTTCCAGACTGCTGCACACTGTGATTGATTTCAGAGATTTAAAACACACTTGATGTTACATCATGGCTCACTTCTGCTTTGCATTTAGCGTTCGTCATGACTTTGGCATTGTAACCCCACTTTTGGAGGAGCATTTCACAAAAGTAAAATCTTTTTAAAACTGCATTACACTTCACTGATTTGGGGAGATATGAGATTTTTAATAATAAGAATAGATAGAATAGATTTTATTTATCACTTTACATTTGGAACAAATCTCAAAGTGCTACAAGATAAAGTATTAGCATAAAAATAAAAAGTCCTTGTATGAAAAGTGCTCTATAAATAAAGTTTATTATTATTGTTATTAAAAACTTTTTATCTTAAAAAATGTGGTTTTACTTGTTTGTTTTCTGCACACAGAAGATGTGTGGCATAGTTTCACCTTATAGGCTGCAAACTTAACCATAAAACCTTAAAATAAGCATTCACAAAGTAAGTCTTTACTAGAGTTTTCTCATGTTAGGATTAAAATTCTCCCTGCAACCTCAAAAAGTATTTTAAATAGATGACATCTGTATAAAGAACAGGAGCATAAACACTTGTAGTATTGTAGTTGTGGACGTTTTTTCAGGAGTTGGCACTGTAATAGTGTCTGTGTCACGCTGTATTCACTGTGTTTCTGTCTGTGTGTCTGACCAGGTCTGGCTCTGACCTTCATCCTGGAGAACAGCTTTAAAACCGAGTCTGGATCCAGGCCCGGCGTTCCCAAGATAGGCATCCTCATCACGGACGGGAAGTCCCAGGATGATGTGATACCGCCCGCACAGAGCCTGAGGGATGCTGGGATTGAGCTGTTTGCCATCGGTGAGCCACACCTGCACCGAGACTGACAGCCCAGACAGACACTAATACAAAACAAAAACACTGTCTAAGATTCAACTGATGCAAAATATTCCAAAGACCTGTCACCTGACTGCAAATATCTGCAGCATATTTGGAAGACGTTGCTCTTTAATTTTCCTTAGACCTGCTGTCTTTACAGATTGATGCTTTAAATCACAAACAAAATCTTGACCTTATTTATGTTTTTCTTCATAAAGGTGAATAAATGTTCATTTTGATGAATAACAAGTCTCCACAAGTTGATTTTGATGCTGTACTGAAATAAACTAAAACGCCTCCAAGGAATGAAATCAATCTTAAATCTTATGTTGTGCTGTGGAAAACAGTAGGCAGGGAAAATATTTGTTACTGTCCTTACATGAAATGCCAAATTTCTGTTCATTTGACGGATTTTAGTTTGTAAACCTTCATTAGAGAGACATTTTTTAACCTTTCAGGATTTCTTTGAAGTCAGGTTGCTTTTGGCAAAGCACACAGACAGCAGAAGGTGATGAGAGGACTCCTGAAAAATGACTTTCAGTCGTTGTACTCAGCACTCGGGTCAATTCAGTTTGACATGTTCATTCAAATTCATTTGAAAATTAAGTATAAAAAGCAGTTTTGGAGTTTGGGAAAATATTGTTCTTAATTTAAAAACTATTTTGGGGAAGGCACGTTTCAGATTTTGACAAATGTGTCCCCTTTAGGTGAATGAATGTCTTTATATTCATATGCATGTCATGTACATTAAAACCCTATTTAAAACACCTTTAATCAGGGACTGTACAAGGTGCTTGAGGTGCTTGAAGTACTTGAATTCATATACCTTGAAAATCAGGCATTGTCAACTTTGTCTTTAGAATTATTTGAATATAATGGAGAGGAGACCAGACTGATGCATTACTTCATGAAATGTATCAGATAAATGTTTCAAACTAGAAAGTAAAACTAAACTAAATAAACTAAATAAGCAGCAGTGACTTTTTAAACCCCGGTAGCACGTTTTCTCCATTTATGAATTTGCACTATTTTCGAGTAACAGATGTTGATGGAGAAACCAGTTTCATTCTAGAAAAAAAAAGTTTCACTGTACTTTACTTGAAAGGGGCTTTTGACTCGCCCCTGTCTGGTCGAAACCTGTTTAAAGTTACCACTTCCTGTCAATCTCATCACACTCTCATGTCTTCAGGTGTGAAAAACGCAGATGAGAACGAGCTGCGGGCCATCGCCTCTCCTCCCGAGGAAACTCATGTCTACAATGTGGCGGACTTCAGCGTGATGAGCGACATCGTGGAGGGCCTCACCAAGACGGTCTGCGACCGAGTGGAGCAGCTCGACAAGCAGATCAAAGGTTGGTCTCAGCCGAGTCGCACGACAGGACAGACAGCTCGGACTGCGATTACTCTGTTTGTGCCGCCGGTCATAATTATGACTGCAGGAGATCCCAAAGCAATAAAAACTCAGTCCCCATCTAATATAATGTAGCCAGACGTACCGCCGCCCTCATGAAATGTACATACACACACACTGCTTAATAAAGCAGGTAAACATTTAACAGTGTGACACTTTTTGATTCAGAAAAACAAGTTTTGAAGTTTGCACATAAAATGATTCAGCAGGTGTGAACCGTCTTTGTCGCCATTTGCTCGGACAGTTTTTACGTGAACCCAACATGGAGAAAATGCAGCGTGTGCTTCTCTTCTGTTCCAGGGGGAGGACAGCCTGCCCCCCCGCCCACCTCTGTGGCGCCACCTAGCAACCTGGTGACATCTGACATCACAGCTCGCAGTTTCCGGGTGAGCTGGACCCACGCGCCGGGCCAGGTGGAGAAATACCGTGTGGTGTTTTACCCAGCGAGCGGAGGAAAGCCAGAGGAAAAGGTACCTGGATTATTATTTTTTAACCATTTTAGTGGAAATAGGATCTAAAATCACAGTTATAAGCAATAAAAGAACCATAGTAGCATTCATTCTTTTGCAGCAGAAAATTAAGGCCTCCTGTCATTACTTTATGATACTTTTTTATTCATATTATTTAGCCTTTATTTAGCCAGAAAAAATCTCTTAAAAACCTCTTTTTCAAAAGTGTCTTGGCCAAGACAGGCAGCAACAAAAGTTACAGACAACATGAACAAAAATATACAAAATCAAAGTATATCAAAAAAAAGTTACCACAAAGAATGACTAAAAAGGTATGTTAATATATGGTATAACTAAACCATAAAAACAATCAAAAAAAACATATAAACAATCACAAAGCTGTAATTATATTAGCAATTTCTTATAATGGCCATGGGAGATAACAAAAATCCTGTACACATATCGATCGAAAATGAAAATAAAAAAAACACATTACCTTACGTGCCGTGTGAATGTAATATTTTCTGGTCTTTCCCTGGGAGAAAGCAGAAGGCTTTTGATTTCCTCTTGTTTTTAATCATGTTGTTGATCATAATGACCTCATTGTGCGACGTTACCTGCGGTGCAAACATGTGAGGCTGTGCTATAGAAATGAATGATGAATCCATCACAGCACATTTGCACTCTGCTCCTAAAATGAGCATATTTCTAAAACTAAATATATGAGTGTTAAGATATATTTTTTATGTATCCACATTTTAGAAAAAAATTTGATCGTGTTTTGTTCATTTATTTTGTAAATATCATATTTTGTATTATTGTCTTGAATGACACAGTCTTAGTGCTTTTATCAGTTATTGTGGTTTATTGACTTACATAACCTTTAAGATGATGATGTGTGATGTGATGTGTGGATGTGGATGAAAAATAGTTGATCATGATTTTTTTTTCAGCCTGTTCTTTGGTGCTGACTCCTCATACATCTTGCTGTTGGTTGTTAATGGTACCTGTGAATACAGGCTTTCGCTGAAGTTGTCTTTCATAATTTAAATTAATCCAATCCACTGGTTATTAAGTGGTTCATCTGTTTCTCTGCCTCCTTATCAATGATGAGGGGTTTTCCTTTTGTCACCTTAATTGGTGGGACTTTGCTCCTGATTTCCCAGCAGAGGGTAAATAAAATGCTGAGATACTGATGTAATGGCTGCATTTTAATTAAGGCTGCTCAACAAAACCGTTTAAGGTCAATTTGGCGAGTTAAATTCATTTCTCAAAGTGATATGCAACATTAATGGCAACGATTCTGCAGAATTTGCAATCAGGCGTTCATAAAACCCAGCGCCTCTTTCTGCTGTGGTAAAATATATTCTGCTACCTTAATGAAACAGCCATTAGCCTGATTTATGGTAGGGCGCACTACACTTTTTTTTTTACTCAAGGTCTTTTTAGGGGAATTAAAAGTCATACAGAATGCAATAAATCACTAATGCAGTTGGGAAAAATACAATTTACCTTCCACTCATGTTTCTGCTCCATTATGTACAATGTTGTAATCAAACGGTTAGAAAAAGAGTAACAGTTATTAATAATATCAATAGAAATCAATTGCATGAGCAGTTACATGTACATAATAATAAATTCAGTGGGGCAGAAACTGCACTAACAATAAAATAATTGAAAAAAAATGCAATAGACAATAAAGAAACAATAAAAATAATAAATACCTGATTCGTAAGTAACACCTCCCCAAAGTAATTAATTAATTATATATAAATAAATATTGTAAGAATTTTAAAAAATGAATTGAAAATGGGGACAGTAGTGCAAATCTACAAGGCAAGGCATTAGCACATTTCATACAACAGGGCAATTCAAAGTGCTTTACAGAGCAATAAAATATAATAACAGAGATGAGATATAAAAGGTCAGTTACTGAATTATTTAAAAAAAACACTATTAAATATAGCAAAAGTGCAGACAAGAGGTGCAAAGAAAAAAAATTTTTTAAATGAGTTAAAATAAGCTAACAGTCATTATCGGGTGGAGTAGGTAAAGTAAAAAAGGAATGTTTTAGCTTTCACTTAGAAGTGGTCAACAGTATCACCTTTTCTACTGTTTCACAATAAAATGCCTTAAGTCAACAACTGATGGGATTCTGTCGACAGAGATGTTGTCAGAGGGCTTCATTTTGAAACGAAAACAGAAAAGTTTGGGGAAAACAGATACATTTTTATTTCTGCCTCTCTGTCACAGATAAAGATATTGAAACTGTCGTTAAAGGTGGTATTAAGTCAGTATGATTATCAAAACACCATTTACACTGTCTTATTCTGCCGACAACCACCAAAAACCCAGCAGGTTCTGAGACGCTCACACGCTGCTCACGCAGGCAGTGAGTCCCAGGCCTTAGTCGCAGCGAGGTGTCCCTGATAAACTGGCAGCCGAATACGTTCTGCAGGGGTTTCCCCGATGACTTAAGTGCAGCGTCCTCAGCCGTTTGACGACCTGTGCAGCAGATTGATTAAAAGTTGGTATGAAGTCTCTCCACCTTTATAACTAAACATCCACGCAGTACTGTAATTTTTCAGCGTTGATATTTATGTTTATACAGTTCCCTCTTATTTTTATCCAGTTTCCCTTTGATGTTTATTACAACTTGAAGCTGGAACGGCCCAGTTTCCCCACAAGGAAGGCTGAGGTTTCATCAAAGCTAATCTGATCCAGTTACACTCAATTTAAATCTCTTTGGAGACGAGCTGAATGCCTACAGCAACATGTGGTGCATTTTCGACCGTGCAGTACGAGGCTGCCTAATAAACAGAGGCCTTTTGGATATTTCAATTCTTTTTGACGTACAAAGTGCTGCAGTCTGCTGCAAAGAGCACCAAATCAGAGCTAATTAAAGTCTTTCTTAAAATAATAATGCTATCAGAGATTTAGCTCCCTGAGCACACAGCTCAGATGACTCACAGTAATGAACACGACAAACAAACTTAACTTAACTCTGGTTTTTCATTCCTGGATGACACTGTTCAATGATTCAAAAAATTACAAAATAATAATAACTCTGGAAGATTTTCATTTTAGAGTGTAGAGCGGTGCTGTCGTGTCCAGGATTAACCCCTCGCTATGATCTCTCCCTCAGGTGGTCCTCGGGACAGACAACAGTGTGGAGCTGAGCTACCTGAACTCTCTGACTGAGTACCAGGTGGCCGTTTTCGCCGTCTACCGCAGCTCTGCCAGCGAGGCCCTGAGAGGAAGCGCCACCACATGTAAGTACATATGTTGACAAGGATACAACGAGGACATGTTGGAGGGGGGTCAGTGGGTTAACCTGAATGGGCTTTGGTTAGAAGCCTTGAATAAGGTCTGTGGTTAAAACAACCTAAAGACAAACGGGACAAACAAACAAACAAACAAACAAACAGAATTTCTTCAAATTTGGTCCCAACATCCACCTGGACTTCAGGATGAAGTCATTACGGTTTGGTGGTCAAATTTCAAGGTCATTGTATCCTTGTTTATCTCACTCTCGTGAAAGTGATATCACAAAAACACCTTTTGTGTTTTTTTCTTCAATTTTGGCACAAATGTTTCCTTGGACTCAGTTAGGATTTGGTGGTCAATGGCCACTGTGAGCTTAAAGAACATGTTTTTGTCCATAACGCAAGACTTTATATCCTCACTATGACAAAATTTCAGACAAATGTCTAATGGGATAAAATAATGAAGTTAGGAGATTTTATGTCCAAAAAGTGACATCATGATGTTGCTCAAAAACATATTTTTTCGGTCCATTAGATAATGTCATATCAGGGACAGAAGGGGACACATTTGGTCTGATACTGAATAGTTGAAACTAATCTTGGGTGTCCAAATTGAAACGTCAAAAGTATAGATCCTATCTGTATGAAAGGAAATTCTCAAACGAAAAAGATGTCGACACTAATTCTAAAACGTGGAAGCTTCAAGTTTTTCAAGCTTAAACCTTGAAACTTGAAGCATCTATGTTTTAGAAATTGCTGCATCTTCTTCTGGAAACATCCATATTGGATTTATTGTCAGCTGTCATGGCTTCATGAGTGTGGACAGACATGGATGTAAACTGGAGCTGCAACTTTGCTGGTTTAATGAGCCCACTTTCCCTATCTGCATAATAATTTCCCAAATTTTTACATTTTTGGAACCTTTCAAAAAATCCCAAGAGTATGGAAGCCCATTTGCACCAGAGTGATGAAAAAAAGGTCCCGTAAGTCATTATAAAGAGAAGCTTTATTGAAATAATGATGAAGTATCTCAAAATAATGACTTGTTATCATTTCCCATTATTCTAGGATGCTGTAAGAGTACTTCAAGTTACACAGTGAAGAAGACGTTGTTTTCCTCTTATACCTTCACTGTGAATGAAGAATCAAAAAATGGAGAAAATTCTTGATGAATTGAAGTAATGGGGGTCCAAGTTACAATATCAAAAACATCCGTTCAAATCTATTTATCCAAAAATATGCTTAGTACGTCTAGTACAAACTACCATTTCTTATGAGAACTGTACAGAAAGTAAAAAAAAGTCATTATTTTGAGAAAGAATTTATTTTGAGATACCAACCCATTATTTTAAGAAAGTCTCTCCACACAGGATGTTTTGTTTTTCATCACACTGGTGAATATTTGCCTCCATACTATCTCTACGATCAAGTATCAACAGGAGGAAAATAAACAACTGGAATGAAAACAGCAGAATAAACCCAGCCGATACTTTATTAGAACATAGAGCTCTCTGAATTGCTTTGTTATTTTATATTTGCTAAATAATAAATACGCCTTTCTTTGAACAATATTTGAATAAGCCTATGCTCTGAATATATATAAAGAAGAATAAAAAGGAACAGCACATAATGAGGACACTCGCTTCAAGAGAACACATTCATAGCTGGTTTAGTAGCATTTCGACAGAAACACTGATCGACCTGCACATATATCTCACGAATTTGGGCCACAGCAGCTTCACAGGTGTTCCATTATGCATTCGATCCCCGATCCTCCACCTCTGACAGGACGCCTGTGGTGAGCTCTAATTCTGGTTGTGTTGCCCGAGGCCCCGTCACGAGGTCTGAAACACTGAACCGCAGCCTGCCGGGATTCTCCGGCCTCTCGCAGCCCGGCGCGCGCTGATGAATGACGGGGAATTCCTCCCCGTCTGTGGAGGATGAATGCTAAGTTGCAAGTCGACCTTGTCCCAAAGTTAATGGGGTTTGGCTGCTTTCATTAGCTGCCACTGCTGGTTGAGCTGCACCGTCTCTCTCAGGCAACAAATGAGACGTGACACTAAGCGCTGAGAGATGTGGAGGCGTGGTGCTCTTTGTGTGTGAGCGCCTCTCAGAAAACACAGGATGTAAAACAGAAGAACAAAACATATTAAAGTGACAAGTGAAGAGTTGACGAAGTTTGGCTTTTCAAGATGATTTGGACTTTTAATATTTTAAATTACAGGATTAATTGCACCTTAAACTTATGCAGTTTTATTTATGCGAATTTCTTAAAATCCCACCTGAACAGTTTAATTAGTAAATGAAATGTAAAAGAAAATGATCTTTAATTTTGGATTTTGTTTTTTTTTTCTCTTGCAGTGAGATCAGAAAGTAACCTGGTGACACTGACGAGCTGAAATACACCAGATTTAATAAAACTTGAGCACTGGCCAGACTGTTCCTGACATTTAGATTTATTTGAACTTACTGAAGATGGAAGTCTTGTAAAAAAAAAAAAAAAAAAAAAAAAAAACCTAAAAGAAGCTGTCGGATTTACTTGCTGTGAAAGTCAAAACTCAGACTGCTGTATTTGTGACGATATGATCAGTATAATGTGTATTGTATAAACATGGATGTGTTTTTAAGACGTCTGTGTGTGTGTGTGTGTGTGTGTGTGTGTGTGTGTGTGTGTGTGTGTGTGCTGCAGTGGCGCTGCCCATGGTGAACGACCTGGAGTTGTTCGATATCACTCACAGCACCATGATGGTCCGCTGGAGGATCGCCGCCGGCGCATCTGGATACATGATCCTGTACGCTCCGCTGACTGAGGGAGACCCTGCAGACGAGAAGGAGGTATGGAGTGTCTGTCTGTCTGTCTGTCTGTCTGTCTGTCTGTCTGTCTGTGTGTGTGTGTGTGTGTGTGTGTGTGTGTGTGTGTGTGTGTGTGTGTGTGTGTGTGTGTGTGTGTGTGTGTGTGTGTGTGTGGGTGTGTGTGTGTGTGTGGGTGTGTGTTAGGGTGTGAAGGCAGGAAAAGAAAGCTGCAGGATTACAGGAGACAAATTAAAACAGCTCTACAGTTTGGAGCAGGACCAGTCTTTGCTGAGTGAACAAGAAACGAAAAATCTGAACAGAACAGCAGTGTTTTCCTTAAGTTTACTGGACTCTCCCGGCCCCTGTCCTTGTGGGACCCCTTCATGCTGCTCCTACTACCAACCAAAGAAAGAAAACTTAAAATAACTCCCCTTTCATTTTCTATGTTCTGTATAAATCTTTAACTTGCTTATTTATCTATTCAGTCAGTCAGTTTGTGACTGAGTTCAGGAGGAGTATTTCCTCTCTGACAGCCTGGTTGGA
This sequence comes from Plectropomus leopardus, assembly GCF_026936395.1. Taxonomy (NCBI): domain Eukaryota; kingdom Metazoa; phylum Chordata; class Actinopteri; order Perciformes; family Serranidae; genus Plectropomus; species Plectropomus leopardus. The sequence goes on along the minus strand of NC_142192.1, from coordinate 32,481,117 downwards.
TCAAAGTCTGTCGTCCTGTGCTGAGTCCAGTGCTGCTTGTCAGGGGGCGCAGTTTGAGCAGGAGAGCTGGTGAAGTTACAGTCCACAGATGGATATTTGTGTTAGCAAAAAGTGAAACTGTAACGTTGGTAAGAGGATTAATCTGCTGAAAGCTGGAAACTAACAGCTCTCCAGTTCATATTGCAAAGTTTTCTAAGTCACGCTGGTGCTTCGTGGTGCCAAAATGTGAATAAATAGTCGCGATCTGAGCCCTGCAGACACAAACACTCAAAGCCTCATCTGCTCACACTACTGCAGCTACCACTTATTAAGTCAGACTGTTACTGCAGCGCCGTTAAACGTGATGATTTATTCTCTGTCAGCTGGAAACAAACTAACAGCTCTCCAGTTCGGATATTAATAGTATTTGCAAGTCATAATGGTGCTGTGTCTGACTTTTCATACCCAAACCCGTCCAAATGACAGAAGAAGCCCATCTTTTAGGTACGCGGTCCTCCTGGTCTTGAGTAGGCCAGTTGGCGTCAGTGTCTTGGACTGAAGCCGTGCATTGAGTAGATGCCCCCTGGCCCACGTGGACGCAAAGCATTATCAGATGACGGTAACAAAATAAACAATCTAGTAGGGCTGAGTGATTTATATTTTTAAATCTCCTAAAAAGCACTTCATTAACGCTAAACTGGGAGACAGGACCAAACATTACAAGTTTTTTTTTTTTTAACCAAATCCCCTCTTCGATGTGAAAATATTGTAGGAATGACTATTGGTAAATATTAATGCCTCAATTTTTGATCAGTTAAAATTAGTAATGTAGAGAAAATGGGTAAAGGCAAGTATTCAAACAAGTGTCTGATGTGTTAAGAGAAGTACATAACTTTACTGTAATGCAAAAGGAAAAACACCATTTATTCAGGATGAATATATAATATCTAAGACAATATATAGTCTAATTTCTCTATACGTTCTAATACGTACGATATACTATATAGCGCAGCATGAAACAATAGGCTTTTTTTTTTTGTCCGATGATATATATCTCGTCACATGATATGTTTTGTCGCAAAGCCCTAACAGCTAGTGTTGGAGGGAGAGGGAAGAAAACTGAATATTGACTGAAAAAGGAAACTTCTGGACAGCCACACTGTGAGAACAGTATTTACAGGTTCAAAACCATACCAAAAAAAAAAACAGGAAAACAAAGATTAAAACACGCGGGTCCATGACAGGTGAACTCAGCAGCCAAGGAAGATGAGACAGACGAGGAAGTGGAGGAGAGGTGTGAAGGGCACAGCCAGTCTTCTGTATCCCTCTCCCATCAGACCTCATTACGTCTGCCGTCACATTCCCCCGCAGGCAGAAAGCAATAAAAACAATCTAGGAAGGAATTCAGAATCAGGATGGATGCTTTCCAGTGGCGAGGATGAGCCTGGCTTCGAGGCTCTGCCGTCACAGCCCGGGCCTGGCCGGCTCGTGCTCGTGTGGCTTCCACTCGCGGGCCACGTGGGGACTCGTACGGGCCAAAAACAGAGTCACATCCGGTCCAGTTTGACTCAGAACAGTGCTTTCATCCACCAGTGGTCCAGTAGAGCAGCAGTGGGCTTCAGTACTGAATGAACCCAAGAGAGAGACTGAAAGATGTGAGCAGCTACAGAGAGATTTGGCTAAAATGGGCTCTGAAGACCCGTGTCCCTAAAACCGACTGTTTTCCTGCCAATAGAAAAACAAAAGTGACAACAATTCAGTGTGTTTGTGACAGAATGAGTTTCTTTCAGAGAGGAGCTGCTTCTCCTCAAGCCAACACATAATTTCAGAAACAAAAACCTCGACTCAAAAAGCACCAACTTTCGTCTCAGGGTACAGAGTCAGAGATAAAGTAGCTAATGTAGCTAATGTAACTCCTGATGTTTGTCTCAGTGGAGATTTTGATAGTGATTGTTGATTTAGGCCCTGATTACATGGAGATGTATTGTTAGAGATATATCTGCATGCCTACATGCCTGGTAGTTTTTAGACAAACATAAAAATTTAAATATCCTCCACTTTTCATCAAAAGGAGCACTGCTCATCAGTGTCAAACTTTACAGAGGCAGCCAGTCAAATGAAACAAAAGGCTGGATTAACTGGCGGTATTTTGATGATGGATGTGCAGATGAGGTGAAACAGTCGTATATTGAAAAATGTAGATGAAAGGTGGATATTAGCATTTAAAAATTATAGCGAAGGTCAGCCTGTTATTTGATTTGGGTGCATGAATAGCCATTTCTCTCTGGCTTTTTGATTTTTTCAGTTTTTTGTTTTTTTTTTAATTATTATCATATAATCATCTCATCATTCTGTGGACTTAAAATCTAAAATCAGATGTTTTTGCTGGTCCCTGAACACAACCACAGTGGGTGTGAGTTTCCTTCCTCCTCTGCAGTACTTGTCATTCATGAAGTGGATCATTGATCTGTGATCCATTCACAGCTGATCAGATCACATCAATGGATGAAAGGAGCTGTTTGCAGATGTTGGTAGGTGAAAGTTAAGTTTTAGACCAGGAAGAATGGTTAAGTTTCGTCCTAATTAACAGTCTGGCAGTCTTTCGAACAACATATTTTCAGTCTTACACCTCAACAGTTTCACGACAAGCTGTGACTTTCTTGATTTGCAAATTTGTTTTGTAAATGAACAAACAACATATGTGTTATTAACAGCAAAATTTAAACAGGATCAAAAAATTACTTGTCTCTCATTAACTACTGTACATATTTTTTTTCCAAAATAATGTCTCATGGTTGTCTATCAGAAGGGGAGTGACTTTGTTTCTCTTTTCAAACCATAATGAGACTTAAAACTCTCCACTGAGTTCCAGACTTATAAAAGGCTTTTTTGTCAGTTTAACAGGTTTTCAGTCCATTTCAGCAATTGAACTTTTATTGTGTGTTTGTATGTAATAGAGAGCATCACATCACCGGGGCCAAACCAACATGCCTCCAAATGCTGCATCATACTGCTTTATTTTTGCGAACATCAACAGTACAGGAAGGTGAAACAAGGCCAAAAATAAATGTAAATATACTCCAACGGAAAGGAAAGCTGCTGATATAACAACCATGTAATTCAGGCTCCAACAGCAGTCGAGTAACTCTAAAACATGCACGTGTTCATGTCGACAGCATGTTGTAAGTTGGCACTCAGATCCCTGTCTCAAACTCTGCATCAGTTATGAAGCATGACTCTTGAAATTTGGCAGTACATCTTATTCCGTCAGGCTCCAAAAGGAAAACAATTTATTCATGGAATGATCAGAGAAGAAGAGCAGATGGACAAACATTTGTCAGAGCCTCCTTTCTGCCAGATTTTGTTTTATAAAACATCCGTTTTTTTGTGTGGCAGGAGGTGAAAGATGGTAAAGTTCTTGGTTTGTGGCCATCGTGTTAGCAGCTGTATTATTGTGGAGGCAGTCATCCTGCTGAAAACGAAATCAGACCATGATGAGTTATTTAGAAAGAGTTCACCTCTGTAATACAAAATTCAACTGAGAGACAGAGCAAGGCATTTAAATAATATATGGCTGTACTGTCTACAATTTATTTTCAGAGTTATGGTATCCATGTGCTGTATAAGTATTTTATTTTAATTTTTCAAATTTATTTTTAAATATAATTGTCTGTATATAATTAGGTTTTAATTTTTAGCACTTGAATGTAAAGCACTTTGAGCTTCATTTTATGTATGCTGACAGTCCGCTCCAGCATGGACATGTCCAGCAGCAAGTTGTTGGGTATTTCAGTTATTTAAAAATTCTGTTAACCCTTTCCCCACTGGGGCTGCCAACTCACACGCATCTGCCATGCGTCTCATCCTGTCATGACACAGAGAAAAATCTCACACCAAAATACAGCGAGGGCAGAAGTGTTGAATAATCATGTTAAAAGGTGAACGACTTTGACTCTAGAACAGCTGAGTGTTTGACAGCCACAGCATTTCATTTTCACGGATCAAACAGCTGATGGTCCGACAGCAGCGCAGTGAGACAGACAAAGAGAGCGCAGCTTCTCCTGAAAGCACTAGTTCAGTGTCTGAAATAGCCAGATTTGCAGAGGTGGAAAGTGACTTATTTAGACTTCTACAGACTACTTTGTGTTATTTTCTCGTTTAATCAGACTTTGGATGAATTATTTAGAAACACCAGGACACATTGCTCCGTGTCTCATCCAGCCGCTCACGCTGAGTTCTCATTATTATTACCAGGGGCAGATGTAATGTTTTGGGGGCCCGGGGCCACAAGCGCATGAGCTTATTTTCACCCTTTCTCTAAATGTGAATCTTGACAGGCTGTTGGCAGCTATAGGAGAAGTAGGCCGACTCAAAAGTTTTTTAATTCCTGAGTAAAATGATTAACAGCACAGAAGTTTCACGGAGTTCCACAGCACCCCCTAACGTGTAGCTCCAATGCTCAGTTTAACCTACATTTACGAAAATCTGTACACTTATGTCTCATGCCCAGACCCACAGAAAAGCCTCAAGGACCCACCGCCCAAACCCTACAGGAAGTCGACCATTTCAAATTTTGTGCTGATTTTTCGCGATTTTGGGCCTCATACTTTTGAGAACTTGTCCTCCACGATTAATCCGATCGACTTCAAATTGGGTGGGTCCAGTCCTAACCCCTTCATGAATAAAAGTTATCCAAAGTTCGCACCAAAGTTTTCCTGTTTTCCCGTGGTGTGCCATAACATTTTGATGTCTCGCCATAAAACGGGACATTCTTGTAACTTTGGTGTACATTTTCCGATCTGCCTGAAACTTCATAGGTTTAATAAGGGTTCCACCCTTAACACCTCTGTATGACAATATTCACTAGTCGTTATCGCACCACCTACGGCAAGAGCAAGTAAGCCTTGAGGGACAATTATTATTGGATTTATATATTTACATGATCTGGTCTAGAAATTATGTACACCAAAATGACATGGAATTTGTGTTCCCTGCACTGCCACCTGCTTGCTGCTGGAAGTACAACACCATGTGAAATAGCTCACTCCAGGGTCCAACCTCCCTCCGTACATTATCCGACTTTCACAGTCATGAACGACCGCTTTAGTCGGTGTCCCATCAGCACCCCAACATACGTGGGACTTTCATTGCTGCTTGCAGCTTTTTATATTATCATTGTTATCATTATTATTATTATTATTATTATTATTATTATTATTGTTATTGTTACTATATAATGAGATTAAATATGACTTTGATAAAACATCTTTCAAAATGACAAAGTGTTATGCAGTTAATCCACATTAAAATTGACAAGAGAAAGTTATACAACTGTGGTTCTCCAGACACCTGGACTTTGATCACTTATGTCACAGCTCAGATCACGGGGCACAAAGCTCTGAGGAGCCTGAGCGGACCACCTGCTGACAGCGAGACGAAAAAGGGCACAGCCACATTCAGAGCTCATCTTATATAATCACAGTTTGATTTTTTGCTTGTCTGGACAGGACGGCACATTGATGGAGGAGTAGATGTGCCGAGCGGCAGATGATATGATAGATAAAAGGACAGATGGGATTAGAGACAAGATAAGACGTTAAAGAGAGAGAGAACGATAAGGAAACACAGCATCCTCTTTCTGCTGAAGGCGCATACCTTCATGCTGTGTGTGTGTGTGTGTGTGTGTGGGTGTGTGTGTGCAGGTGAAGGTGGAGGGCTCGGTGAACGAGGTGGAACTGGAGGGATTGACCCCGGCCACGGAGTACACGGTGACGGTGTACGCCATGTATGGAGAGGAGGCCAGCGACCCCATGACCAGCCAGGAGACCACATGTGAGTCTCACACAAACACACAGCGCTTAGCGGATCAATCGATTCACTGATTTGACCATTGACACGAAAAAATCACTGGTTCCAAACATCAATAAGTGGGGCCGTCCACCATTTCTGCTTTCTCTCGGCTTTGTACTCTTTGAAACTGTTGTGCCATCACGTTTTTCAAAGATAACAACAATAAGAGTGGTCATCTCTTTCCACGCCCCCCCATGTGGTCGCTACCTTTTTATAAATCCCTGACTTCACTGTTGCGCTGAACACAGAAATAAGAGTAAAACAAGAAAAATATAGACAGAGGGCGGAGTCTCTGCAGATAAATACACACACTAAGAGTCAGTCGTAAGTGATGATTAAGAGGGATTACTTTTGTGTGAGTCTACACATTTTTTTTAGTAAAATCCTGCAAAGTCTAAGCTCTGCTCTGAAACCAAGTCTTCCCCTCAAGCAGGCCTTATAAAAATTTTGGACCGTGCAAAATGTTCTAATTCTCCCCCACAAAAAAAGGTCTCAAGTCAAATTGGTCCTCACAGAGATAGAAACACAAGGTCACACTTGCTCTTACTCATACAGTAAATATGAATATCACTGAGAAACTGTCAATGAGCTTTACTAACTGCTGATGAAATTCAATTTCATTAAATCCCTGACAGATTTTATGACCCTCTGAAGTCTCGTCTCTGGAAGCTCTCACATTTCAATCACCATCACAGGACGTTTAAATTTACTCACAGCTGTCTGACGCTGACACATCAACTGAAAAATGTGTGTGTTGAGAGCACTCGTTTTTGGAAACTTCACAGTGAAGTTTCGGCAGTTTCTAACGATCTGGAGTACCTCTGAACTCAGTGATCGAGATGAAGCAGCGTCGCACTCCAAACTCTACAGCAGCTAATTTCTCTGATCAGCTCTCTCTGCTTCTGATCACTCAAATCAGCTGCTGCAGTTTCATTTGTGTTTGCGTGCAGTTACGTGGCCTTTCCAGGATGGCTGCAGCATGTCGGAGTCACGTCCTGGCACGTTTTCTGCCCCCGACAAAACTGGCAACCAGCGATGCCAAAAATCACTGCATTGCTTCCCCTCAGTGTGCTATTTTTTGCACCTCAGTTTCTTTTAAGAGTTTTGCAGCCTTGGCGAGTGTGCCTCCCCCCTCTGCCTCCTCCGTATCCCCACCATGCCCACTAATTAAGGTTTTATGAAGCCTCCTTTAAGGTCTGTGGCCTGCGGCTTTAAGTCAGGGCATGTTTTTGTCTTTATGATGCGCGTAAGAGTTTGAATGCAGGTCGGATAAGGACGCCGACGGCTATCAGAGGGAGGCGCTGGTTGTTTTTGGGGGGGGAGATTGAGGTCTCTTTCAAATTACTTTTCATTTCCTCCATCCATGCAAGCAGGGCGAGCGTGCCTCCATCCACCCATCCAGACATCATTTGTGCATACATCCAGTCATCCATTATGTTAAATGTTCATCTCTTTTTAATCATCCATTCATTACGTGCGAGGAAATACAAACATGCATCGCCCCTGTGAGTCACAAGTGTTTTTGCAGTGATTATGCCTGGAGCGGAGATGGGGGTGCATGATTCTGTTCTATCAGAGTTAGGACATTTATTGAAAATTACATTGATTTTAGTCCACATTTGTGGTTTTCTGCATCGTGCTGCTCATCAGCCGGTGGTCACAATTTCCCCCTTGTTTCTTGTTTTTTAATGCATTTGGACATGCGGGAGATGAGTTTAATGTGCTTTTCACTCAGCGTGTTTGTTCATAATCATTCAGACCCCATTTCTCCGCCTTCAGAAACCCCTCGGCCCTCGTTTCATCCTGTTATTTAACTGTTGTTTGTGTCTTTGTTAAGACAAAATGAGCTTTAATGATGGCTGCTGTGAAAAGAGGCCACCGCAGCTGCAAAGAAAAGGACCTTGATAAAAAAGAAAGGCAGTATGATGGCGATTAAGATAAAGACTCTTTTTGCAAAATCAGACTTCATATACTTCATACTTGATGCCTTGAAATTAATACTCTCAAAATATAGCCTTAAAGAGTCTTAAATTCATTCATTCATTCATTAATGCAGCCTTAAATTTTGCTTACAAAGGTCTTAATTACTATATTTTTCTTGTCCTTTCACAGTGATGTTGCTCAGTACACGTTATTATCATAAAAAGAATTGATACCGATATCATTCACACTGTTGGCAGTATGGCCTTGAAGTTGGCCTAAAATTTCAGTCTAGGCAGTATTAAAAAGGTCTTAAAAGTCTTAAATTTGACGTTGAGAGCCCCGGGGGTACCTTGTGTTGGCTTTGATGACGACAGGCAGCTTTTACTTTATGTTGTTTACAGTTAAAAGATAAGTGAGGCATTAAACCTGAAAGGAAGCAATAAACTCACCATCCACGCCTCCACGAGACACACGCTTTTATTTTCCTTCGTAAGGTTAATATCACACAGGAGGGGACGCAGGCAAGTGACTGTCACCTGCTGAATGTGGGCAGTGCCTGATGTGACGGACACGGATTTCGAGCTTGCTTTTTTTTGTCTTAAATTGTACAAAATCAGCTGGTCAAACACAGAAGATTTGCTGAGGCTGTAACTTTGCTGGTCAAAGTTCACCAAAGTTGAAGTCCACTTGATACTAAAAGCCGTGACACTCCAAGTTAACACGTGCTGCTGCGTCGCCTCACGTCTCTGTGTCTCAGCCAGAAAGTTGCCCTGAAACACACCAACCTGAGAGGAGATACCTCTCCATGCCAGCAGACAGCAGACGTCTGTAATCATCATTCAAACTGGGAAACAGGAAGATCAGCAGTTAAAACGTTAACAACACAACCCAATATTGAAAAACGAGAGCATATTTACCATACGCCGGTGAACAACAGAACCATCGGAAAACTTTTCTATGGAGAGCTCGATGGCTGAATAAAAATCTTACCTCATATAGCAAGTTTGTTTCGACCTCCCTCCCTCTGAACTTTAGCTTTCTTTACATTTATCACTTCCGTTTCTCGTCTTGTGCGCTGAGCTAAGCGGCCAATCAGAGGGATTTCATTCACCGACGGGCTCCATGGCCACAGCCACCGATTAAATGTGCACAAATGGCCAGAAAAAAGACGACGATTGTCGGGTTACACTGCTGCAGCGAGGGTCGGGGCGCTCTGTGAGCTGGAAACAAACTAGCAGCTCTACAGTTCAGATTATTATAGTATTTGCAGGTCAAAGTGGTGCTTTGTCTGACTTTTCATACCCAAACCACGTCCAAACGACAGAAGGAGCTCCTCTTTTGGGAACGAGCTCCTCCTGGTTTTGAGTAGGATGGTCGGTGTCAGTGTCTTGTGCTGTATCCACACATTCAGTGTCGCTTTCCAGCTCCTCCACAATTGTCTGTTTTGGTGCTGTTCGTCGTGTAAACGCCTCCTCGGCCACGTGGACGGAAGCAAAGTGTTATCAGATGGTCTAAACGAAATTAATGATATAGTGTAGCATGAAATGAGAAACGTTTTTATCGTCAGATGATATATTTCGTGATATCACACAGGCTTTATAGACACACAGATTTGAAAACTTTGGAGACCTACCTATCTCCAAACTTTTTAATTTCCCATCCTCCTCATTCCTGAGCTGACCCCGGCAGTTAAAACAGAAGCAGCCTCCGCCGTCCTCCCTTCCTCTCTGCTGCTTTGTTTTTATTCTGACCCTCCATATAATTGAGGTGAAGCGATGGCGGCTACAATCGGGATTTAAAGAGACAGAAAACAGATCAGTAGTTCTAAAATTTCCGTGAGTAAATCAGATTCCCGGGCTGAATTAAAAAAGTGGGGCTTTTTTAGACCTTCGCAGCTCCTCAGGGGGGAGAGAGGAAGAGGAAGGGTGAGCGATGTAGTGAAGGTCTGTCTGCTTTATAATTAAAATAGTGGAATCCAATAACCCTGGTTCAAACACCCATGAGTCTGTGTGTGTGTGTGTGTGTGTGTGTGTGTGTGTGTGTGTGTGTGTGAAATCTATTTCAACATCCAAACTCAACTAACCCTTTTATATCAGCAGCTCTGTGCCAGTGTTTCTTAATATTAACATTTTTGTTTTGATATCATCTGATGAAAGATACACAATAACAAATACATAGACGATAAAATTTTATTCAGTATATTAGAGGCTTACGATCTGATTGAAATTGATTTGGGAGGCCATGAAGTCGGTTGTGTCATTTGAGTTTGTGTTGTTTATTATCCACTCCAACTCAACTTTATTTATTCTGCACCTTTTATACAAAAGTGCAGCCGAAAGTTCTTTAAATAGCAAAAGAAATCAGCTTAAATGAAAAAAAGTTAAACCATAAAATGCCAAATAAATACAATAATGAATAAAACTTAGTGATTGGATAAAATAAACTCCTGGGATAAAAAGTAAGGTAAAAGAAATTATTAAAACTTAAAAGCTAATTCTACTTCAAATTAAACTTAGACCTCATCATTTTTAATTTCTGTTTATTTGCTAAGGTTTAATAATAACGTGTTAATTATTGTTATTTCATTTATTTTTAATTATTTGTGAAAAGGTTTTGTCTTTGTTGGCTGGTAAACAAGCTGTGTTCAGTTTACGGTCGACACCAGAGCGCAGTGAAAGTAAATTATAGATAAAATCATTCAGCAAAGACTTCATTGAAAAGTTTATTAAGAGTGCTAACATTTGATTTCTGTCTCATCTCCTCCCCGTTCAGTACCGCTGACCCCGGCGAGGAACCTGCGTTTCTCAGACGTGGACCACAGCTCTTCCCGGCTCACATGGGACTCCGCCTCCAGGAAGGTCAAAGGTTACCGCATCATGTATGTCAAGACCAACGGAGTCCAGACCAACGAGGTGAGAGGATCCAGGACGGAGTTTTTTTTTTTGTTTCATTTGAACACAATCAGGCTGCAAGCTTTGGTTTGGTGAGTAAAGAAAACGAAGATGTTTGTCTCGTTTGTTTGGTCGTGTGTCCTCAGGTGGACGTCGGCCGCGTGACATCCTGGCTGCTACGAAACCTGACCTCCCTGACGGAGTACACAGTCGGCGTCTTTGCCGTTTACGATGAGGGACAAGCTGAGGCCGTGACGGACAGCTTCACCACCAGTAGGAAATAACATCTGTGCTATTACTATACAGGCATTTTTTAAATATATGAAATTTGTTGTGGGCATTTTAAGAGTCATGACAAGTTAACCCATTAATGAACCTGCACCCCCTCCTCTCATTCATGCTTGAGGAATAATAACAAATATGACAAATATCAACACATATCAACTAAAAAAGCTTCTTTTTAAACTTGCATATTCAGTTTGATCCCGATTTACCTTGATCCAGTCACACTACACTTTTATACTTTTATACAGTGTAAATTTGTCTTTTTAATTTAATTGATCTGGTGTTTTACTGTTGTTTTTTAACTCTGCCTTGTAAGGTTACTTTGACTGTTTTGAATTATTATTATTAGTCAATAATAAGGATAAGGACCTCAGAAAGTTAGTGTAAAACAGGGGGAAAAAGGAAAAAAGACATTTATAATAAATCTCAATAATACTGATAATAAATCTCACTCAGGTAGTCACGCATTCTTATTATCGGATTTATAAATTTTAAATTTATAGAACTTCAGTCAGTATCTATTGGTATAGTAGTCACATTATAAGCAGTCCAGTCTATGTTGACCAAAAGTGTGTATCTGTGTGTGTGTGTGTGTGTGTGTGTGTGTGTGTGTGTGTGTGTGTGTGTGTGTGTAGAAACCGTCCCGGACCCGGTGGATCTGAGGATCAGTGACATCTCCACCGACAGCTTCAGGGTGTCATGGCAACACCCGGCCTCTGACGTGGTGTTGTACCGACTCACCTGGACGCCCACAGACGGAGGAGACAGTGAAGAGGTGTGTGTGTATGTGTGTGTGTGTGTGTGTGTGTGTGTGTGTGTGTGTGTATATGTGTATGTGTGTGTTTGTGTGTTCATGTTTTTCACATGTAGACACTCTACGTTCCTGAGAAATCTGACTGGTTTTTCCTCTGACGACTTTTCTATCAGCAGAATCCCTTCTGTTTTTGTTATAAGGCATTTTAGCTGCACAGCTTCATAAATGAGTACAGTATGTGCTTTAATTGTGGAAATACATCAGTTATAACAGTAAGCAGTATGTCGCGGGCATAACCGCCAGTGCACATGATGCATGAAATCATCCTCAATAGTAAATAAAAAGATGAGGGTCTGTATTTTTATAAATACTCTGGTATACTGTAATACAGTGTTACTGCACATTCCTATTGAGAATTTCAGGATTTTTATACCAAACCTCATGAAAATGTTACAAAAAAATATGCAGTAGAATGTGTTCTCAAGTAGATCTCACTTGAACTGCATTATCTGAAGGGATTTAACAGAAAACCAGAGTGTCAACAACTTCAAACAAACTCAAAAGAATAAAATCATCAGGTCCATGTCTTCTCATTTATTACATTCCAGAAACTTTCACCTGTTCCAGCTTGCAGTGTCACAAGGCTACGCTAATGAACTCCCCTTCTATCAGCTCTCCGACTCTTTTGCTCAGTACCAAAACAGTTTATGACCTGAAGAGAGGTTTGAAGTGCTTCTCCTTCATCTTTCTCAACGTCTGCATTATTTGTCCACACTCAGATCTCCAGACACTTGAACTCTGGGTAATAACTTGAAGAGAGCAATCTGCAGTTTTCCAGCAGAGCTCCATCGTCTCAGATGAATACATGATTTGATTTAGTAACTGATGATCTCCTTCTTGTTTTGTCACAAACATCTCAGCGATTTATCATCGTTGTTGCTTCTATTTCTGACTGTCTGGATGTCAAACATTAACCCCAGCCGGTCCACATTCTCACAACTAAAGCAACACAAACACGTATTTCTCGGGGCTGCTGTCTCTGTCTGTAGTCTCTTTTACTGATTGTTGATTAAAACGGAGCCACGTTTCATCTTAAATCTGACACACTTGAATCAGGCGATTTAATTAAGATATAAAGTAAGCAGAGAGGTGAAGATGAAAAGATAAAAGTCGACTCTCTCACGTCACACTTTGTCTGTCCCGCTAATTAGGATTATATCAGACAAGATATTCCCCAAAACATGACACGTTTTATCAGCCTCTTCACCTGTTGGCTTGTCACTCGTCTGCAGGCTTTTGTCTGTATTTTGATCTTCCTACCTGTCTTTTTTGGCTTTTGCCTTTATTTGAGACAGGACAGATACAGCATGAAGGGGGGAGAGAAAGCGGGGGATGACATGCAGCAGAGGGCTGAGGCCAGAATCGAACCTGCGGCTGCTGCAGCGACGATAGAGCCTCTGTACACGGGGCACCTGCCCTGCCAACTGAGCTACTGGGCGCCCCACACAACATAAATTTAAACAAAAATAAATGTCTAAATGTTTATTTTGTACCTTTTTTTTTATTAAGTCTAAAAACAAAAGATGTTATAGCAGCAAAAAAGGCCAAAATCTCAAAATTAGCCCTTGCATAAAGAACTTTTCACTTCAGTTTCTTCTTAAATCAGCTGCTTCTTCCTGTGATGGATTAACAGGTTGGACTCTAAAAATTTGGTGAACATAAACTGATTCAGTTGGGTTTAACCTCCCCTGTCGGGTTTTCTATCTCTATTTCTATCTCACAGGTTTCCATTAACTCTCAAATTGCGCAAATTAAAATTGTGGGTATAAAATATGCCTACATTTCCCAGAATCTAGACCACTGAAACAATAAAACAGTGAGCACTGGGATGCCCTGTTTGGCACGCTGACTTTTTTTACTGAAAAATCTGATCAGCAGGGTGAGAAGGTTAATCAGAGCACACTATATAATCCCCCTTTGTGGATTAACAAACCCACTCAGTGAAAACGCAGTCATCTCGCAGTTGTGTTTTATTGATATTTCAAAAAATATCGCTTCAGTTTTGTGCAAATCCAAAATGAAACCCCACCTGCTGAGTTGTTTTTTCATATCAGCTGTGCATCTGCTCGTCTAACAGATCATTTCCATCCCTCTGTTTCTGTTTGTGTCGCAGGTTCTGGTGGACGGACACATCAACACCTACATGATAAGAGGACTCGACCCCCTCACCGAGTACGAAGTCCTCCTCACTGCAGTCTACGCAAACGAGGTCGAGAGCGACGAGGTGATCCTCGTAGAGTCCACCGGTAAATAAAATGTTTCTTCCAGCATTCCTAAAAAGTTCATCAGAGTTCTGAGTGAAGTTACAAGTTTTGCTGCTCACTGAGCTGATGTGTGATCTTTTCTTTACATCATATATTTTCTGTTCTCATGTAAAATTACAGAAAAACATCATTTTCCAGATTGAAACAAACATCAGAGCATGATTATTTTAATATATTACATATTTTTCTTTCATTTTCAGCTGAAAGAATGACCACCGTCGCCACAACAACCACCACCACAGCAAGTAAATATCTCGTTCCAGCTGTTGTGATGCTGTTTGGTTTCTCTTTCCTTCTCTTCCTCCACTTTGCTTTACCTCTTCCTCATTTTTGATGTTTTCTAGGTGTAATCATACAAAAATTAGGATTCTGGATTTGAATGTTTCCCTCTGCACAAGTTTATAAAAGTTTGAGTACAGTTCTGCAACAAGCAGAAAGATTATTATCCAGCAGTGTAGAAAAACACAACTTCTTCTAATCTTTTAATAACACTCAGGAAAAACAGGCTTCAAGATTAAAAAAACATCAGGAAGCAAACATTTGATTAAAGTTTGCTGCCTCTGTGTCTTGGATAGCGTTTGTAAATCTTCTCTCACGTCTCTAGACGGATGTCGTATCATCCATCATGAGGCTGTCAGATATTTTGCCACACAAACTTTCCCGGGGAGAGTTCTGATATTGAAGAGCTGATATGAGGTTGAAGACCTGAGTAAATTAAATGCCAAAACGATGACATCGTGATATGATGAGTTCTTCTGATATGGGATGAAAAACATCAGACTGTTGCGCTTCAGTGAGTTGACGTGTAACTCAGTGACCTGCAGCGTGTGTGTTTTTTTAACTCTCTGATGCTGCAGCTCCTCGTTACGGGGTAAGGAACATGAGGATCGATGAGGAAACCACCTTCAGTATGCGGGTGGCGTGGCAGCCGGTGGACACGAGGAATGTCCGACATTATCGACTGAGCTACATCAGCGCCAGGGGAGACCGAGCAGAGGAGACGGTGAGACAGAACATCGGAGACAATGTTTGCTCTGTTTCATGAAAATCAGCTTTGCAATTTCACTCTGAGGGACGTTTTGATCGTCCGGCTCGCTCGTTAGGACTTCTGGATTTGAAGTGGGATGAGTTTGGTGATATTTCAGATTTTATAAGCTCTCTTCAACTTCTTTTGGCTTTGGTGTGTCAGCTCAGATCTCCTGTGAATCAAACCGCGTGGGTGAGCTTTTTTTTGTTTTGTCGTTTTTCACTTTTGGATTTGTTTCCTCCAAACGAACCAGAAGTGTCTAATGAATCATTTCAAACCATTAAGCCATCGGTTTGATCACTTTTGTCGGCTGATAATTCGTAACAGCCATGTTTATGAAAACAGTTGATTTGAGACTTGTGCAGGCACAGTTCTCATTAAGCTGTGTGGGAAATCATGATGGACTTTATCACTTCAACGCGAAAAAAAATGTGACTTTCAAATTCTACTTATCTCACTGAGGCTGAAATTCCCTGAAAAACCAACCCAATGACCAAAACAATTGTCAGAATAATACGTCTCGCAAACTGCAGATCTGTTTTCTTTGCTTGTTATTATGCAGCACATTAGTTGAAACTTCATGTTTTAATAATACTGCCGTTATTGTGATTAGATTCAGGGACAAAACCAACTTAGATCTGATTAAGAAAAAAACTAAAGATCAAATTTTGCCTTAAAAATAATAGTTTGAAGAAAGGCAGTGATGTAGTTAAAAACAACGGCTAAAAAAACGTCAGTCGCTTGCTTCAAAACTACAAAACTAAAAAAAGCTTCTGAATATGCAGCCCTAAAAAACAACTGCTTTTGTTGTTTTTTGCAGGCATCTGAAAAACGAAATTTTAGCGCTGTCGAAAGCAAACCAAACCCAAAAGCAGCAATATAACCTGAACCCTAAAGCCATGCAAAGACGAAGATGTAACGTAACGCATCATGATCGTGATACAGCTTTAAAATATCGCGATAATCTTTTAAAGCCATATCGCCCAGCTCTATCATGAAATGGCTCCTCGTTTGTGCCGCCTCTACGAGGAGATAACAGCGTTCACTCTGACGCCTCACGCCAAAAGGTTTTTCCTGAGTTTTTGAACATCTTCACCCCGGACAGAGTTTTACAAGAAGTTTTTTTTCAGTGACATAAAACACATTTTTCCGTGTAGTTAAAAAAACAAAACACACAAAAAAGCTTTTTTTTAAAAAGTAGACTTAAGGCCTGAAAAGTAAAGTTTAAAAAATCATTAAAAACATCCATAGACACTTCTGAAACATCTCCAACTTCACATGTACTCTTCCACCAGCATGTCCAGCATGTCCAGCATGTCCAGCATGTCCAGCATGTCCAGCATGTCCAGCATGTCCAGTATGGACAGAGTTCTAGTTACAGCACTTCTGTCACCTCTGCGAGGCTCTGAAGCTCCACCAGAATGGGCTTATATTGGGACTTAAGGAACATACTGGATATAAAAAGTGGATTATGCTGCAGAGGTGGTCTGAAAACTTCCCTCAGATGTCTTGATGTGTTTTTTTTTCGTTGTTTTTTGTGTTTGTTTTTTTGGCCGGGTTTCTGAGTCGCCTTCACAATTCCGTTTTAGGTCCGCAGGGGGTAATTAATATTGTGAGAATAAGGATTTAGAGTCAGTGGTCTTAGTAAGTGTGTAACAACTGCTGCCAGAGGAAAGTTTGTTAGTCTCAGACTGTCACTGTAAGTTGGATAATAAGAGATTTGTAAAGACGCGCTGGGCGTTTGGGGAGTCCTGGAAGAAAAAAAAAGATGTTGATTTAAACAAAGCCAATCCTTCGATGTGTCAATCTTCAACAGAGGGATGGAGATTATTGATGAAGACGAAAGTCGTCCGTGGAGAGAAAGAGGGAGGAAGACAAAGAGTGTGTAGTTAAAGTTGATGGCAGGCCTTCAGAGTGGAGTTGAGAGGAAGAGAGAGAGAGAGAGAGGAGGATAATGACGATGAAAACAAGTGGCAGATCCTCAAAGAGTTTGTTTCGTTAGAGAGAGAGATGGAGAGAGAGAGAGAGAATGGCAGGTCTTCACACTAATGAGCCACAACAGACAGAGAGACAGAGAGAGAGAAGCAAACACTTTTATAGAAAACAAAGAAAGATGCAGAAACATCCAGTTTGCGGACGGTGGGAATGTGTGTTCATTCCTGTGTGTGAGTGTAGTTGACATGCAAACATTGAGATGCTACATTAATTTGACGGCCTGAAGCGCCAGAATTGAAGTTGAGATGTCTGCAGTTGTGTAAACCTGCATCACCAAAATAAAATCAAACTATATATTGTCCTTAAAGAACAGTGTGTAAGATTTAGGGAGAATTTGCGGAGTCTAACGGGGAGGATTGCAGATTGCAACCAGCTGAAACTTCTCCCAGTTGGAATCTCTTTAGTGTTCGTTGTTTAGGAGGTTTTTTCCAGTCGAGTCGAATTATCCACAGAGGAACAAGAGGACATATCTTATTGAAATTACTGGGGGGGAGAAACTGCAATTTTAAAGGGACATTTCACCCATAAATAAAAATAAAAGAATTCTCCTCTTACCTGTAGTGATATTTGTCAGTGTAATTCTCGTGTGGTTCGCAACTGTTTTTTAACGGGAGGATTATTGGAAAGTTATCCAAAAATAACTTTATAATTAAAAATGTTACAAAAAAATATTATAAATGTTATATAAAAATACATATCCCAGGATAATTAAAAAAATATAGCATGTAATGTATTGAAAATAATTCATTTTTTTGTTTTTCGTCTAAAAACATAGCTACATTATGACAAAAACCTGGCATTTAAAGGATAAAAATTCTAAAAAATGCTGAATATTTGATATTTATCAAAGAGATAAACTCTATGAAGTAGAAAATCATATTAATGTTTAATAATTTGCAATGCTTGATTTTGAAAACTGCTTTTTGTGTGCAGAGTAGTGTGATTGTGAGTATTTGACACTGCCCAAAAGATGATGATGTATGAAAAACAGTCTTGGTGCAAGTCATTGACATATTCCAGGCAGCGGTAATTAAAAATAATAATCTATTTAGCATGTGGTATGTAGAAAAAAATTTTTTTTCATCTAAAAACTGGCATCATAACAAAAATCTGGTATTTAAATGGCTGATTAGGAAATTATTATTGATTAAAAAATTAACTCGGTGAAAGTAGAAAACAATATAAATGTGTAATAATTTTTTTTAAAGCTTGACTTTGAAACGCTCATTTTCTTCGCAGAGCAATACGAGTGTGTGTCATTTTAAAGCGGGCCTCTAAGGGTTAAAGAAGCATTCTAGATTTTGTTACATAGTGTGATGTACACAGTTTGTCACATATCTCCAAAAATGTCCCGTAGTTGACAGGTGTGTGTGTGTGTGTGTGTGTTTGTGCCGTCACCACACTGGTAGCCGCCGTGTGTCTGCGGGCGGCGCTTGGCCACAGGTCCCACATCAGCCTTTTCATCCTGACAATAAAGAGCCGCCAGCTGCTCGCACCAGCGGCTTGTTAAATGAGATCTCTTATCAAAGTGCGAACAGCTGTGGGCTCTGTTTGGCAATCCGGTCAGGTCATGAATCACCAAGTGCTGCACTCAATAGCTACCATTTAGATGTCTATCTGCTCTGGGAAAAAAAAAACCTGGCAGCTTCTTCTCGGGCTTTGTTCAAAGCAAGTTTCACTCTGCGGTTTGTGGCTGCCAAGGGAGGGACAGCAGCCATTAAAGAAAGACGAGGAAGAAAAATAACTCATTTACATGCCATTGATTTCTGGATGGCAGTTATCCCACTGCATCTTCACTGATGGAATTAGGTCTTAAACTGTTAATAACTTGTACAAAATTGTGGAGTTGTATCCAAATTATATCAACTTTAATTAAATCGCAGATGTTATGCAGCAATTTTCATGCAAAGTGCTTCTCAAACATGATTAAAACAGTTCAGAATCGGAAAAACAGACTGAGAAAAGTTGTTTAACATATCAAAGCAAATCTACCACAAGATGCCACAACCACAGTTCACTCAAGTCTGGCTTCCTCTTGACCTTTGATCCCTGTAGAGAAAGAAAAACAATATTTATCATCATCGCCATCTCAAACTGGAATTTAGTTAGTACTCCCTCCTTTTGGTGCTTTCAGGCTGTAAATACCTTTGGGATGTGATGCAACATTCAAACCAGTGCGTGACTGACAGATTCACTGGCATGAATCATCTTCTCTCACATGATTTAAATGTGGGAACAACAATTTGAACATGTTCAAGGTGTTTTTCTAAGATAGAAATGTTGACAGACTCATTTAAGTTAAGTAGTTTTTCAACAACACATTCTCAAAAGTCCAAAACTTTCTCTTTGAAGTGTTTTTTACTTCAGTCTGTCTGTTTTCTGTGTTTTCTCTGAATGAGGAGTGTGCAGAGTGAGAATTGTTGCTGTTATTGCCAATTTCACACCGTAGTTGTAATTTGTTGTCTCTTCGCTGCTTTTATCCCTGAAACATTTGGGTTTGTGTCGACCAGCTTCTCAACATCGCTTCATTAGACACTCGCAATTACCTGAAAAAAACATCCATTTAAATTTCCGTCACTGCCAAACATCTCTGTTGCTGCCTGATGACTGACATCTTCTGATGACGCGCTCATAGACACATCGGTGTGCATTTAAAGGCACTAACCGTATAATCGGATTGATGCAGCGCAGATTATAAAATAGACTTTGTCCATCATCATTTTCTTAAAGCTCACAAATCACTATTTTTATCTAAGCTGAGAATCTAATGACTGCATGTAAAGTAAAAGAGCTCTCTTGTAGTGAGAAACCAGCTACAATTATGACCCATCTCTGTAGCTTTACACAAGTATTGAATTTGATATGAGTAGAGATGATAGCAATTAATCGACAATCGATTAATCAGTTGTTAAGAATTTAAGCGAACATGAAATTTAAGTGATTAAATGATGAAATGCTGTTAAAGAATATGCTATATGTTGCTTTTAGCTTTGATTAAGGAAAAACACATCTGGTATTGTCTGAAATAAGCAAAGTTCTTGTGTTTTTTTTTATTAATTAATGTGTTTTATTAATTAATCAATTGTTAATTTTACCAATTAATCAATTGAGAAAAGTGCTAACAATTTACAACTCTAGATGTGGGTCATGTAAACTTTGTAACCTGTAATTTCAGGTTGAATAATCTGAATGGGCTTTATCCCAAATCAGACATGCATGTCCAAAACAGCAGCTCTCACTTGTCAGAAGGAAAAAAACATCTACGTTTACCTACATTATCACAGACTCAGTTATCATCAAGTTTTTGGATGAGCACCAAAATCTTAACGCCGACCTTTTCAAGAAGGCGCCTTTTAAACAATCCAATAAGTCCCTCACTGTTAGGAAACTTTGCAAAATCCTAGTTTTGCACAAAGAAGCAAAATGGCACAAGTAGCTCGAGCTGTTTCACTGTTGGATATGTTATAAGTGATGAATGACATGTTAGGGCATGTAAATTGGTGTATTCCTGGCTGCATGTAAACAAGGAGGTTATGAAATATTCACTATCATTAGCCATGTAAAGAGCTTATTATTAGTATTGTTTTTTATGGAATAAGTAAAAAGAATGGGGCAGTTTGTGCATGTTAACACAGTCATTGTCTCCAGCAGCAGCAGGTGGACGTTGTCTGATAAACCTGCTGAACATCACCTGCTCAGCAGCAAACAGCAGGCGGACACAGTAAGAGATGAGCTGGTGAGCAAAGTGAAGCATTTAGCACAGGGGTGGGTAATTATCTTTCCTTGGGGGCCACATGAGAGACCCGGATTTTTGTTGGGGACCAAAGGAATTCTGTCATGTCAAACCCTCAAATTTAATCACTAGAATAAATGAAAGAAGACATACTGTGCATTTAGGGCTGGGCGTTCGAATTCAACCACGAAATAACTTTTCCTCAATGGAAGTATGAGGAGAGGTTGGCCTATTCTCAGCACAATGTGCTTAAATTTACCTGAAGTTTGTTTAAGATGGAGCTTTTCATTTTTATATTAATGCTGAAAGTTTAATAAATAATACTAATTAGTTGAATATCCCTGCTGTAAGCCATCTTCAAGGTGACACCACAATTCTCTTCATAGATCATCAGACCGATTATTGATGATTGATTAAAAGTGCTCACATTTAAACAGACTTTTGAAATTACTGCACAATTCAAGATAAAATAAAAGATCATGAACAGGGAAATAATGGCTTAAATGTAAGCTGAATTAAAGATTTTTGATAATAACATGATATTTTCATTGTGATTAATGAACACACGTTCATCGTTTATTACAGTGAAAATTTGGCAAAACAGCACTTTATTAAGGAAAATAAATGTAGGAGTCTTTAACCTACTGTACAGGACTGGCTGTTTCGCATAAAAATATATTAATTACAGAAAAAAAAAAAAAAAAACTAAAAAAAAAATCCCTCAGCATTGCAAAAGATCTAAAACATGCACTGGAGGTCCAAAAAAGCAAAGTCAAACCTGATGGAAAAAACCCCAAACCAGTGCAGACCTAAACACACATGCACAAATTTACAATTTATTGGAACATATTTTACAGTTTATTAAACATTTGTTTGTTGGACAATTGGACAAAAGAGTATATGCTTCCACGGACACAGCCCATCCTGTATTTCTGCATCACGTGCACTGGGCATAATGATAATCTTTTGGGCTACAGCAGTAAGATCTTTGTGATATAAACACAATCCACAGGTAGCTTTAGCCAGCTTACGCAATGGAAGGGATCAAGTCTCTGATGGGCTTTGACTAGTCCACTGAAGAGGCAGATACTTTACTCAGGAGGTGGTTGAGACCAAAAACTGAGCTTTAAGAGAATGAATGTTGGATCTGCATCTTGTTTTTTAAGTTCCTCTGCCCCCTAATGCTCAAAAAAAGATTACTGCAGCTTTGTAGCTCATCACTGATCGCCCCGAGCTCTGTCCCGCTCAGCTCTCTACATGCTCAGAAATGCATAAGTTAATGGTTATGCCCATTCGTATGGCTCCGTCGCTGTCGTATCAGACGTTGCTGTGGGGCGACCTGACTCTGCAGCCATCTGTCCACACACAGCTGCGGTGCTGAAGTCAGTGAGCCTCCGTTATTTCCCTGTGCTGCTTCATTCAGTGTCCAATAAACCGAACCTGCAGGGCAGCAAGTGCAATTCCACCATTTGTAAACAGAGTTTCGGCTCTTATTGCTCGGCAGCAACGTGTTGTTCCAGGAGGTAAAAACGTCGTCAAGGGGAGATTAAAAAGTTTGAGGTTTCCTTTCTGTCACAGATTGTCTATAGTTTGTACAACTCTGGCAAAGAGTTTAACTCCTGACTTAAAGTTTTACAAAAGTATTTTACAGATATAAAGAGGGTCCTCACATAAAACTAGTCCATCTATACAGCAGGAAGGTGCAAATACAAACGCACTGTTATTCCCTTTTGCTCAAGAGGTAGATGTAAAATCAAGTCTCAAGGGTGACGTAATGCAAACTCTACATGTGAAACAGTGCAGCAAAACCAGCAAGAAACTATCTTGAATTACGGTTCAACATTCAGCTAAAACATGTTTCTAAAAACAAGCAGAGACATCCAGCTCAGTAACAGAATCAGGTCATTTCTGACTATTTTTGTTTTACTTTCTCTGATTTTATTTTATTTATTTTAAAGTTTGGTTGTTTTTTTTTTCGCAAATTTTCGGTTCATTTTCGTGTACTTGGGTCATTCCTTCTTCTGTTGCTCATTAATATTTTATTATTTTAAAAATATTTTTTTAAAATAGATAAATCTGATTTGCCTAGATTTCAACAGGTTAATTGACATTTTGACTATTCCCCATCTTCTCTGAGCAACAGTTATGTGTGTGTGAAAGGAAATAAAAGCCCGTCCCATATGGACGCCTGTCCAAAATAAAAGCCTTAGGTTTAGGTTAATGATTTAAGCAAATAATAGCGTGGGTTATTAATTGATTTTTTATGGTAGTTTTTTGTTTTGCCCAATGAATGTGTACATTTTGAAAAGCATTGTATTTTATGTCTGCATCTGCCATCATGATAAGAGCAGCTGAATACGTCAGTTCCTCTGCAGGAGAGACTTGATGTTTCTGCCATTAGGTGGAAAACACAGGTTCATATATATCATTATCTTTATCTGCAAAAATAAGTCAAAAAATGTATTGGTTATCAAAAAAATGCCATATTGTACATCCCTAGTTTGTGGAAACTACTGACTCCTCCTTTGGTGAGTCTCACTGGGAAACCCCCCTGGTGGTCCCAGTTGAGTCAGCAGGGTCCGTTCTGGTCTTAACCCAGAGTGCTGCCTGAACCTGGACCCCCTGGACTTTGTAATAGTCTGAATGGCAGCTGAAATGGTCTTTCATGAGGTACATTTCTGTCCATGTTTTCTATAAATTGGTCACAGTTAGTGGAAAAGGAGAGCCTGTGGTTTCCCTTTTTTACGACTTTTGACGCATTGTTACTTTGCTTACCAGTGTAGTCACCTCACATTGACTCCCATCACCTGTGTACTTGACCGTGTTCCCCGTGCAGTTTGCCTTCGAGCCTCGCAGCTCCAGCCAAGTCTCAGATGGATCAGACTTAATATTCTGGGGCTGCACGTAGCCTCTGTCAAACTAGATTGGGTTCCTGAATCCTATAAATACTTTATGAAACCATGTTTGCATTTACAAAGTGGAGTAAAAGGAGTGTAGCTGGAGGTGGTTTCCTCCAACTGTGTGGCTTGGTGACAGTTTAGAGACTTGCTGGCTTTTTCATCATACTGGGCTGAAATTGATTTGTTAAGGCCTGCAGTGTTTGTCTGACTGACACGTCTGAGAAAGTGGGATTTTTTTTCCTGTTTTTGGGGGGGTGGATGTGGAGGGCTTGTGGATGGAGACGGGCTAGACTGTACATGCTCAGAATGCAAACAAGGATGACAGACAGACGCACAGTCCCAGAGACGGAAAGACAGACAGATAAACACACAGACAGACAGACAGAGACGGAGATTGTGTAAGGAAATGAACACACTGAGGTTGTCTGCATGCACCCACACAGCTCAACCTTTAAAATAAAAGATTTATTCCGCCAAGAAGAAAACAACCAAAGCACCGTTTATCTGGAGGTAAAATCAGGTTTTCCAGCAGCAACAACAAACAACCTCAAAGCGTCCAAGTTTATAAACAGACAAGCACAATTTGCAATAGCTGCAACTTCAAATACGCACTTATGTCCCCTGACTGCCACGCCCTCTTTAAGCCAGTTCACATGAATGCACCTTCACACACACACACACACACACACACACACACACACACACACACACACACACGTGACCTTTCAGCTGCAGAAGGGGATTTTTTTTTTTTTTTGCTTTTTAAGCAAAGCTTTAAACCCAGAAGAAGAATGGACGGTTAACCTTTAGGGACTGAATTTCATGCTTTTCACTCTTCATGTTGTGATAATTTTGTGTGTGTGTGTGTTGATGCATATGTCCTAAATGTAGTCCAGATTGTGTATTTGAGTGTAATCAGTGAATTTGCAGCTCAGCTCCTACAATAAGTCTAAAATACACTGTGGAAACTAAATAGTTACATTCAGACTGTTCAGGTCCAAAAATGCTCCATTGAAACCCATTCAAACTGACATTTTTGATCCCACAGCCATCAGAGCAGAAAAACAGGACTTGTATTATTTCTGGGTGTCATTCTGGGCTTTTGACTCTGAATTTGTCATTTTGACTATTTTCCACCTGATGAGGTCATTTTGACCATATTTGGCATATGGAGGAAATACATGCTATTTCCACTAGGTGACCTGTGACAGTCAATGTAGCTGCTGATCACTGACATATCCCAGACTGTCAGCAGCTACACTCACACACTGACATATCCCAGACTGTCAGCAGCTACACTCACACACTGACATATCCCAGACTGTCAGCAGCTACACTCACACACTGACGTATCCCAGACTGTCAGCAGCTACACTCACACACTGACATATCCCAGACTGTCAGCAGCTACACTCACACACTGACATATCCCAGACTGTCATAATAATAATCTACTTTGCATTTAGTATATTGAAAATAATTATTTTTATTTTCATTATGTTTTTCTTCATAATTTCAGCTTTACACAATAAATGAAGGAAGACTTTATTGTCTGACTATATCAGTGAGTCACAAAGAGATATTAAAGCAAGAAACTGAGAGAAGAATTTAAAGTATTTTCAGAAAATTAAAAAAAAAAAACTCTATTGTCACACTGATTTATAATGATAAATGGCAGGAAATAATGATATAAATCAATAAGTAATTACCACAGTTAAACAACAGCAGATGTGGAGAGAGAAACAAAGCATCAGAGGAGCAGAAGAAGAAAGATTTGGAAGCAGAGATGAAGAGAAAAGACGCCCGCAGGGTAAAAGAAGCAGATTAGCTTTTTCTCCAGCGTGAGAGCGGCGCTTCACCTGGACGGATGACTCATTTAGGGATCAGTTTTAACAAAAGGCCAAGTTCACAGACAGGTGAGGAGGAAACCTGGACACAATTAACCTCTGCAGCACCCCGAACCTCAAAGCCTCACTGCAGCCGCTCGCCTCACCTCACCTCCATTAAAAGTCTTATACAGTTTTTCACTTTTTGGGTGATGATGAAATCCTAATTTGCTTTTTTGGTTCATTCAGGAATTGTCCCAAAAGGAGGCCCGGTAGTGTAATGAAGAAGATATTAAAGAGGAATTCCACCAAAATAAAATCTCTTCAGTAGTGCAGCAACATGTGACATTTTCATTGTCCTTTAAAAATCAAAAAAATTATTTAAAAAAACTTAAAACAGTGGAAGTCCTTATTAAAGCGATCAGCATGTGTTTCTCCTGCAGAGTGCGGAGAACGGTCAGACTCTCCTGCTGGTACAACTTCTGCCGTCAGCACGTCACCTGACACTGTTTGATCTCACAGCACGTCGACCTGTGACACTAATTAAAGGAATGAGAGCCAATTTAAAAATTAAGTTCATTAAGTTCACGAGACATCTGTGCTGATCCTCTGTGACGCTCCTGTCTCTAAAGTGACGTGCTGTATGTTTGTTCTTTATCTTTTGTTACCAAACAACCAAAGAAGAAAAAAAAGAACTGGGTGTTTAGAGTGAAACGCTGCAGAAACACAAACTGCATCAATATAGCGTCCAAAAAGAAGACAACAGCTGGGTTGCCATTCAAATTTGGTACAAATTTCAACAGAATTTTCTGAAAATCAGCAAAACAAAAACGCAAATTCATACACTTTTTTATCCACTACAGCTGTGGGAATATTTGGAGTTGGTTTATTGAAATAAGCCGTGTGTGGCGCTGATTCTCTCAGCAAGTCTGCAGAAGAAGAGGACACAACAAGATCGTGTTTTTGTTTTTGTAGCAACAGAGATAATGCTGGACAATGACAAAAAAAAGCTTTGAATATTGAATATTACAGCTTTTTGGTGGTTAAAGAGTCCTGTTAACAGCACTGTGTACATACATAAGCATGTTAAACCTTCCAGAGATGATATAAGCCGCATTTACACTGCCTGTTGTCCCGCCTCGCCGTTCTGTATATAACGTCCGATCGCAGAAAGAGGGGACGTCTCTGAGCTGGAAACGGCGGTAGTAACAGTGCTGTAATGAGGTCCGTGTAAAACCTAAAGCCAGAAAGACGTGACCACGGGCGGCGCAGATGCGATGTTTATGCGTGCGTCCGACTGCAGACATTTAAAAAGCAGCTGTTAGCATTGCGACTAATTTGCTGCTGTCTTGGCCAGGACTCCTTTGACAAAGAGCTTCTGAGTCTCAGTGGGACTCTTCCCGGCTGAATAAAATGAAATAAATTCAAATGAAATTTAAAAAAAGAAGAAAGACGGCCGTAAATGTCTGCAAACTGGGAACACAGTAAGATTTGGGAGCTTCTTGGCCTTTAAACAGAGGACGAGATCAGCTGCCAGATAACAGAGAGTAAATGATTGTGATTGTCATGTTTGTTCCTTTGATAATTGTTATAAAACCACAAGTATGTTACATGTCACACTGGAGGCGGACGCCTATGTGTTATCATCACGTCCATCATACCTGTCACGATGCAGTGTATAATCCCACACTGCCGCGGCCATCTTAACGTTAATTTTGAGCTTGCATTTGTGTCTGTTTCAGAGGACGGTGCCCACAGGTCAGAACAGTCTGGTTCTGCAGCCCCTGCTCTCAGATACCGAGTACAAAATCGCCATCACTCCTGTTTACCTTGAAGGAGACGGACCCACAGCGGCACGAATGGGACGAACACGTAAGTCATATTCGTGTCCTTTTTCTTTCAACTGTTTGTCTTTAAATCTATTCAAGTGGATGTTTTCCTTCTTTCCTGTTTAAACCCTCCAGTACCCGCATTTTGGTTACTTAAGGCTCAGATGTACTTTAAATACACACTTGCAGCAGAGTGGAGATTGGAACATGCATAGTCCGTGTGCTTGTTATGTCCTACAGTGCACGCGGTCAAAAAAAACGAAATTCACAAAGACGTTGGCAAGGTGTCCCTCACAGACACGGATGGATGACAACATTAACGTCACATGGACCAAAGCGGATCCACTGGGGCACGCAGATTTGTAAACTATGAATTGGCCCCAAAAAGGAAAACAAGATGTGCACACAACACTAGCTGGGTTTCCATTACAGATTTGAGTGGTATTTTTTAAATGTCGATAAAATTGCAGGAGTGTGTTTCCACTGAGTGATGTTCTGCAACTTCTCTGGGGATAACATCCCAGTAACCATGGCGATGGATGTTCAAACATTAGTGGCTTTATTTCTATTGCAGCCACCGCACTAGCCGTCATTATTTCCAATCCAAGGCCACGTAGGCGTGGTGTTATGGAGCCATGATGGAAAGGCGAGCCCCTTATACGTGGGAGCGGCCACATATGAGGGATTTGTGGGAGCTGATAGTCCACGATTTCACAGAGGAAAAGATTCAAAACTTCCAAATAATCCGCTCGACTTTCTCAGAGTTATGTGATGCAATAACAGCTCTTGTAGCTCCTGCTACATCATGAAAAGGCCAGTTCCTACTGACAAGCACACAGACATAGCATCATGTGACCAAGAAAAGACAAAGAAGTGTTTCCGTTGTAATTTTGCAAAATATGGCTTTTTTAAAAAATTGTCTGAAAAACCACCTCATATGAGCATAAGTTTGCTTTTTGCGATAAATGGTATATTTTTTTCAAAATTTATATGTTTCCATAAGAAGAATTTATATTCACAACTTCATTTTGTGCAGTTTGAGGGTTAATGGAAATGCGCAGTGACATGTCCTCACTCTCAAGTAGATGAATATCAGTCCAACATTAACTCTCTTTTAGCTCTGTTTTTGGTCTCCACCAACTTCTGAGGGAAATATCTGTTATGGACCTAACTGAAGCCCCAAAGTGGAGCTAAATGTTCACCGGCTCGTCTCTCTGCTGTTTGCTGCTGAGCTGGTAGTTTAAAGTGGCTTTTTACAGATTTTTTAAGAAAAAATAAAAACGATTCTGTGAGACTGAACCTGAACAGTTGTGGGCTGGACAGATATTCATTGAGCTGAAACTCACCATAAAGGTTTTGGAGTTGGTGGACACCAAAACAATAAAGCTAACAGAGAGTGAATATTGGACTTGCCAGGTGACCAGAAGGTGTTTTTGTGTTGGTGTTTAAAAAGCTAACCTCTGCCTCTCCTAAGAGAAAGACTTCATTCTAGGTGAAAGAAATACTTCCACCCACTCGCAGCTGTCTGAAACTAAACTCTCATTACCCGACACAAACACAAACAGAAACGTGTTAGCTATTCATCTCCTCTAGGACGTCTCGTTTGCTGAACAAAGTGTTGCAGGACTGTTGCCAGAGGGGGAGTGGAGATGGATCGAGGGGGAGTTTTCCTTCTTGGTGCCAAAATAAATGAAAAGGATTAATTTTATATCAGAAAGTATAAACCCCTTGAGAAATTAGGGAGGAGAACCTCTCAATTTAAGACCTCGTCATGATGTTATTTGACTTAATCAAGAAAAAAAAACACTTCCTTTAAAGAGTAGATTTAAATACATCTTGGGATCAAATCGGCTTGTTTTTTCTCAAAAACATGACGAAGGCGATGGGCAGGTTAACAAGAGATGAACCAGAAGTCAGCAAACAAATTAGCAAAGTATCACAAAAAATGCTTGAAAATTAGCACAAAAAAATCAGATACAAACAAGAAAATTATCCCAAAAAAGTACTTAAAAATGACACAATTTTAACACATCATTCAAAATAAAATAAATTCATAAATAAAGTTTCTGGATATGTTCTCTATTTCATTGTTATTCTTATATGCTCCTTTTCTCTTACTAATTTTCAAGTTGTTTTCTTGTCACATAACACCAACTTCTTTCAAGTTGCTCGCTGCCTTTTTCCCATGTTTTTGAAGAGAATTAAACCTCTTTGCTCAGGTTTCATGGGTTTAAATATTTGTGAAAGGCACTGGAGTGCAACTGATGTCTATCTAGGTTTCAAAGGGTTAATGTTTGCTGTATTTTATAAAGTCTGGTCCTCACCTGTGTGTTGATTTTGGCTGGAGGCTACACACCAGAAAATAAGAAAATACAGGCCGAGCGCCGAGTCTGCAGATAAATAAACTACCACACACTGAAAGTGGGGCATAAGTGATGATTGAGAGATATTACTTGTGTATGAGTCTGTACATTGTTATTTTGGGAAATCCTGCATAGTATACCCTGAAAACATGATTCCTGGGATAGTGTGCGTCTGTTCCCGGGACAGAAAATGTGTCATTTTGGGGAAAAATAATAATCCTTACTGAATGAAATTCATCACTCTGGCGGGTTAACAGTCTGTTGGAAAAATAGGTTTAGGCTTTTTAGCTCAACGGT
Source organism: Plectropomus leopardus (assembly GCF_026936395.1). NCBI lineage: Eukaryota > Metazoa > Chordata > Actinopteri > Perciformes > Serranidae > Plectropomus > Plectropomus leopardus. Next base: position 32,451,141 of record NC_142192.1, on the reverse strand, counting down.
ATTATCTAGTGTGACTTTTCTAATAATTATAAGGAAAATACTTTACAATTGCCACGACCTTCCCCCACTAAAACTTCTTGATATATTTTAGCAGCAGCTCCATTAACTGGTAAATGTAGGAGCACTTTTCTCAGGTGCTTTCTTCCACCTCAGCCCACCCTGCGTCTGTGCGCAGCTCATTACCCAGGAGACAATTTCAGGGGAGTTAAAAGAGATAGCAACCTGTCCTTTTAGCTCAGTATTCAACATCCATTTTCTTTACTGTGCAGCTGAGGACAGAAATATGTTGGGAGCGGGTTTTTTTTGTTTTGTTTTCGTCATCTTTTGTTAAATGTGACTGATTGCTGCTTTGAATGCACCAGCAAAGCCTAATGATTTTCTCTGCTGCCAAGCACATTACAGAACAAACAGTCTACTTTCAGCACGGAGGAAATGCTAAATTCAAGCCATTCATCTCTCCACGCCGTCACATCATGTCTCCCTGCGCGGCGCGTTACACACATTAGCAGACGCTAACGACGTTCTCCGGTTTTTAAACGACGGGGCCTTCGACACCCGCTGATGATGAATGGTTCCTGTTAGCAAGTGAGGGATGGGATGATCACCCGGGGAGGAGCGACAGGGGATGCAGAGAAGGGGGAGGATGATTGGGTTTTTCACAGTGAAGATAGATGAGGTGACAAAGGGAGCCAGTGTAATCTGGGGATTTGAACCTATGAGGGATGGGCCGAACGCTGAGGGAGGCATGACAGCGAATGCAGAGAGGATGATTGGGTTTATAGCCTCAAACTGAAGATAGATAATGTGACAGAAGGGGCAGAATAATCAGAGGCTTTGATCCACTGAGGGATGGGGTGATCACTGAGAGAGGTGTGGCCGCGAATAAGATGACGAAGAGACGATGACAGAGTTTTCAGTGATGGAGGAAAGAGAAGAACGGATAATGTGACATTATGAACTAAAGGCACGGCGATGTGGCTTTAAAATAATATCACAATATTTTTAGGCTATATTGCAATACACAATGTACACTACATGGACAAAAGTACTGGGCCACACCTCTTAATCATTGAATTCAGGTTTTTCATTCACTCTCATTGCCACAGGTGTATAAAATCTGGATTAATGGGCAAAAATTCCCACAGACACAATCTTGTCGAAAGCCTTAACCAGAAGAGTGGAAGCTTTGATAGCTGCAAAATAGGGACCAACTCCATATTAATGCCTATGGATTTAAAATGGGATGTCATAAAAGCTCCTGTAGGTGTATTGAGTAGGTGGCCCAATACTTTTGTCCATATAGTGTATATATTGATATTTTGAAGTCTCCTCTAAACCACTATAAACTAAAATTAAATCACCCACAGTTACAAATGAAGTTGCTACTGCCATAAAATAAAGGGTTATGAATGAAATATTGTTATAATGTTAAATAATGTAAAATTATCAAGTTATATAAAGTACTGTTATTGTAACTGTAAACGCGGTATGAGGAGTCGTCCACTGTGAGCTGGAAACAAACCGGTCAGCTCTTCAATTCAAAGATTAATAATATTTGAAAGTCGCACTGGTGCTTCATGGTCGCAAAATTTGACTAATTAGTTGCAGTCTGGAGCTCTGCGAAAGCCCTGCTTTTTGTGTGTGTGTCTGTGAGAGGCAGAGAGCCACAGGAGAGAGAGAGAGAGAAAAACTAAACGCTGGTGTCAGTGTCTTATGCTGAATCTGCATCTTCAGTGTCCAGCTCCTCCATGTTTGTTCGTTTTGGTGCCGTGCGTTGTGTTAACACCCACTCGGCCACGCCGATGGGCGCAAAGCATCATCAGATGACGTAAATTAAATTAACAATATAGCCTAATATGAAAGGATAGACATTTTAATGTTGTCAGACAATATATTTCATCATATCGCACAGCTCTATATGAACTGCACATTTGAAATAAGATGGTTAATTAAAATTAAGTGACTTTTGGAGAAATTGTGGGAAGAAATAAGGATTTGATAAAGGATTTGAATCACCAAAAGCCTAAGGAGATTTTGAAAAATGCTGACATTAAGACAAATGATTAAAGGATTTAGGTTTTTAGGAAGAGAAAAGAAAAGTTTATTTTTGAAAGAAGGGCAGAATTGGGGCTGGGATGGCACTTTTTTATTTAAGATAAATACACCCAAACCAATATTAACAACACTAGTCCTTCCTCAGTGCTTACATTATTTAACGCCTAAACTATTTTGCATCAACCCTCCCCCCACATAAATAACCAACAGTCCCTACCACTAATCACGGAGGAAGGTCGGCGCAGCGACTAGGAGCACGTGCAGAACGCCAAGTCCAATTAAAGTCCGTCTGAGGTGTTCACATGACAGAATAGCTCGACTTCTCATCACATTATCTGGGTTCAATTTCGTCACTCAGTGAAAACACAGTTATGTTTTATCCACATTTCAGAAATGTTTTGTGAAAACCTGTAACGGAAACCCGCCTGCTGTTAAAGGGCTCTCACGAGTCCTTTCTGGTTACAGCAGTAGAGCTGCAGCATGTTAGTGATGCTTTGGCGTTGGCACATGATCATACTTTATGATTTGGCTTCAGTACTGTAAGTTACACCGTGATTGAAAATCCCTCCACCCCCCTCGGGATGCACGAACTACAGCCTTTGAAGAAAACTGAGACCAGCTTTGTGCACTCAGAATACCAAACTATTAGCCCAGTTCCTAAAAATGTTGAGGGGCTGCTGGGAGAGTTCCTTTGGTCCTTAATGGTCTGCCCATTAAGTCTCCTCATTACTGCTGGGCCTGAAGGGCGAGGACACAGTGAGAGGAGTGTCAAAGAGCTCCGAGCATGATGCTGATTGTCTCAGGACACAGTGAAGACAGGACAGAGGAGGCGAGAGTAACGTGAAGATTTCAACGTGAGGATTCAGCACATATAGGGGGGTGGGGCAGACAGCTTTTTAACGGTGAACGACCACAGAAGGTGAAGAGGGAACATGAGCCAGGAGAGCCGGTATAATCTGGAGGTTTCAGTCGGTGAAATGGCGAGAGAGACGCACACTCAGGGAGGAGTGATGGGACACGGAGAAAATGATGGGAGGTTGTTAGCATTTAAAATGTGCAACAGATTCACTCGGGGGGCTCAGACCTGAAAAAAGTCTCACGTCTGCCATTAACCGAGGGGATCCTGAGAAGATTCAAGGCTATCAGGAGGACCGGAGTGGGCCGCAGAGAGGTTACAAATGTGTGTGAGTGCACAGACGGGCTGAAAATCACACATTCCTCAAAGAAAAGTTCTATTTAAAATGCACTATTAATACCATCCTGCCATTAGTTGGCTTTTCGAAAGTTCTGTCCCAGTTGTCAGTGATAACTTCTCCGGATTTAATATCTCTGCGACGGACTAATTCAACGGTACACTCTGAAACAGCAAAGGGACATTTCTCACTGTGCTGACTGTTGAAATTCTATTAAGTGTTATCAAATGTTATCCTTCTTTGACTCTTCCTCATTATCATCCGCTCACCAACTCACTCTCTGTCCTCCCGGTTTCTGCCTGTACTTTCTTCCTCTGCTCTGTGAGGACAGTTTCCTTTAATCATTCTGACATGCAGAGAATTACATTCTGGGGAATATTTATTTAATTTGATTTACTTTATGTTGTATTATTATGTAAAGATTGTTTCTTTTCGTCTCTCGTTTTATTCGTTTCCATTTGCTTTCCTTAAACCTGCTCTCTCATTTGTCTCTCTCCTGTGTGTCCCCTTCACCTCCCGTCTTGCTCCTGTCTCTTTTTATCTTGATTTGTCTTTTTTCTGTAATCCTTCCTGTCTGTTTCTTGTTCTGTCTCCCTCTCCTCTCCTCTCTCTCCTTATCTCCCCTCTGCTTCGAGTCCAGATGGAGCTCCACCTCCTCATCACCACATTAGCTGATAAAAACAATACAGTGTGCATGTAGATCTGGTCAAATTAATTCTTTTAAAAGTCACAGATGCACCATTAGGTTTTGTTTTCATGTCCTGATAATTGCACTGTGTGCATCAATTTAGATGATAGAAACATGCATGGATCATTATTTTTATATTTTTCTTACCCTCCTCTCTCTTTTTTTGTCATTTTCTTGTCCCCTTTTTCTAATTTCTTAAAAATTTGTTGGACATTTTGCCAAGTTTTTGCCTTTTCCTTCATGTATTTTTTTTTTAAAGAAATAAAACCAGTTTGAAATCTGTTTGTTCCTCAGTTCCTCTCTCGGCTCCCAGGAACCTGCGGGTGTCCGAGGAATGGTACAACCGCTTCAGGATCAGCTGGGACGTTCCTCCCTCACCCACCATGGGCTACAGGGTCGTCTACCAGCCTCTCTCAGGTCCTTCACACACACAGACTGTGTCAGTCAAATAAAACTACATATTATTGTTCCACATGGTAACATATCCAAAAACCTTTCATCCTTTTTGGAAACTGTCAGAATATGAAATTCAACAGGTTCCCACAGATCCTTAAAACATTTTAAAAGGCATTGGATTTATTAAAACCTTTATTAGTATTAATTAATGTCTTAAACCAGCCTTTTAGAATTTCCTAAAAATGCAAAGCCCTTTTTGTAACTTTGCATTGTAAAATAACAAAATAGGTTGTTTTTTTGTTATAATTTACCGAATTAAAGTCATCATGATGAGAATTAAAGCACTGAAATCCCACATACAGAGTGAGAGACACAAAATCTTTATTAAAAACTCAACAATAAATGTTAATTATTTCCCAAATTTAATCGAATCTAACTTTTTCATTGGACTCAAATAATGTAATATTGTATGTTACAGTAAATGTTTGGGCGAAATGGCCTTTAACTTGATGTAAAAAGATGTTGGTTCATTGTTCATGTTTTTTTTTGTATGTTTTGTTTTTTTCCTTCGAGTTTTGGTTTTTGTAAACGTGGTCTTAAATTTTAGTCTGAGTAGCATTAAAACAGTCTTAAATTTAGTTTGCCATAAGCTGCAGGAATATTTTCAGTTTTACTTTGTATTGCTGATAACAATGCAAAAACAATAGATAAAATGAATATATATAATATATATATTTATATAGAAAATTTAACAGGAGATATAGCTGATTCCACTGCGACACTTTGTGGACATGCTGCCCTGTGAAAGTAACAGCAGGGATTATCTGACCAATGACACTTTGATGAAAAAAAAGCATATTGACAAAACAACTGACCAGCTGACCAGGCGTCAGTCCCACTTTTTAGGAAACCTCTTAGTTGACCTAATTTCTGTTTCTCGGGTGGAGCTGCGTTAGTGGATTTATGTAACACACAACTGAAAAAACACACAGACTCAATCTCTTTGCATATATATTTTTTAATGAACTTGTGCTTTTCCATTATTCTGCACTTTCTTTGTCCTGCCTGCATCAATTTTGCACTTTAGTCCTCTTCTCCTCACTGGAATTAAAGCTAAGGATGGTCTCTGAGCTCCTCTGTGCTCCTCTCTGCTCCTCCGGGCTCCTCTGCGCTCCTCTCTGCTCCTCTGAGCTCCTCTGAGCTCCTCTGTGCTCCTCTCTGCTCCTCTCTGCTCTTCTGTGCTCCTCTCTGCTCCTCTCTGCTCTTCTGAGCTCCTCTCTGCTCCTCTCTGCTCCTCTGAGCTCCTCTCTGCTCCTCTGAGCTCCCTCCATTCACTGAGCATGTGCTCCCCCTTCATGCCTCTCCTCTGTTATCCTGCGCCCCCTCTGCAGCCCCCGGACCAGCTCTGGAGACCTTCGTGGGAGAGGACGTGAACACCATGCTGATCGTCAACCTGCTGAGCGGGACGGACTACAGTGTCAAGGTCATCGCCTCCTACACCACCGGATCCAGCGAGGCCCTCGCAGGCAGAGCCAAGACCTGTAAGTAAAAAGCAGAAAACAACCAGCAGACAAACCTGCAGCTTACTGCGTCCCTCCTCACGCTTTCTCCAAATCATCCACCAATTATATGAAGTTAGTTGTTTTGAATCAGACAAGTTTGACTTTACAATCTAAATTCTAATGTGAACACAAAATACCTCTTTGTGCTTTACAGATTATGAAGAGCATAGATTAAGATTTCCTAAAGTAAATCAGGGTATTTTCTGCATAGAGAATCACGAGGCGTCCGCCCCCGTCAAATGTTGTCCTGCCTCTGGACGGATGTCTTCATGGAAAACACTTAACTAGCAAACATTTTACTTCACTGTCGTTTGTATCTGCACTTGTGGCAGTAAGCTGATGTGGTGGCACTTTATCGTAATCAGCACAGTGCAGCAGGGAAGGCACTGCCAAAACTGCCAAAGAAGAAGAAAAGAGTCATCTGTTTTAGGCTGAACGCGGCAAAGCGGGTAACAGCAATACCAACACAACAGACAAACTATGAGGTCACTATTAGTCCCCCCTCTGTCATTTCATGGTGCTTCTTTAATTCTCTGTTTTCCTGGACAGCAGTTTATGGTACAGAGCTTACATAACGACAGACAGTTTAATTCCCCTGCTGTTCAGATTTTCCAAAATATAAGAACTTTGTACAAGTTGGGAGAAGAAAGTGTTCACATGAAAGCTCTGTAAGATATTTCAGGAAGAGACTTTAGATAAAGATAGAATCGCAGTCAGAGTAGAACAATTTACAAGGGTCATTTATCCGATATCTTCACAAAATCTGTCGGCCATGAACATGCTTTTCTGAGGGACCATTCAATGTTTTTATGCAATTTTAGATCTTAAGCCTGCATTTATAAACTAGTCTGCGTTAATAAATTCAGCTTTGAGCAGTTTGGTAAAGTTGAAAAGATTTTCACAGATTCAGACTTGGATCAATAACTCATAAACAAAACGTTGTTAAAACACACAAAATTCCTCTTTCCAACTGCAGTAAAGTAGACAACAAGCCATAACCTAATTTTCATCAAAATGAGCCGTTCCAAGAGATGAACAAATAACGTGACTCTCCAGCTGCAGCCAGCTGTGAGACGTCGGCACAGGTGCAGTCGACAAAGTGCAAAGCTTTTCAGAGTCCTCAAAGATGATTGACATAGGAGTTATAAAAACATCAGAAAGATTAAATGAAATTAAACACACAGTTAAGCCTTTAATGAAGTCAGAAAAATGAATAAAGCTTAAAACCAGCTTTGGTTTATATTTTTCCCGATAAGGCTACAACAGTGTCTGAACACTTGTTGTTGTTGCGACTTTACACCACAGTCTAATGTCATTTAAATTAACTGTAAATAGCATCAGTCATCATACGGCCCGTCACATCAACTCTCCATCGATCTCTTCGTTTGTTTTCTGTTGCCCAGCTGTCGATTGCCAGTTTTAGCCTTTTATTTTTATACAGATTATTTCTCATTGGACCTCCATGACAGTACCAGCTGCTGTTGGGAAGAAAAATCTCATTTTTTTTCACCAATTAGAGCAGCCAGTCAAACACTTCAGACACTAATTCCTTCATAGCCATCTGATGCTCTTAACAGCAGTCACAACTAATTACAGGATACGCTCTCGAAAATTTTATTGTGACCATCTTCGATGTAACCACAACCGCTGATTAAAAGATTCGGATGGTGGAGTTTCAGCCGCTGCCTTGTTAGTTCCACAGTCCTGCTTTATTTCTCTTTGTTCTGGTAAAAATAGGCAGGGATTTACCATGAAGATGCTGCCGATAAGATCAGGTTTTTATTATTTAATTTATGTCTTTTATTATTAGGGCTGTAACTGTTTGTGTGTTTGTGCCGAGCCGTCCCAGTTCAGTGCACACAGCCACACGCACAATACACAGAATATGAGCCGTGTAACGATACATCCGTTGTGTCGATGCATCGATTTATATTCTTGCAATCATACTACATTCATGGGTAAATGGCAAGTCGTCCTTCTAGTGTGACTTGTATCAATCCAAAATCATTTTTCAAGGCATGAATCGATTGTATGGATACTAAGAATGTGTGCCTTGTGTTCATCACATCAGATTTCCTCTATTTTTGCAAAAAAAGTTACTGTATTGATTTTTAGTCATTGATTCGTATCATATCGTGTCACTCGATGAATGAGCCCATGTTATTTTTGTATTGTATTGCCAACCATGTATCGTAACACACGTCGTATCGTTGTTGAAACATAACATTACACTACGCATTTTTTTCCCACTGAATCAAATCAACACAGAACTGTGACCTCTGTGTACCGTCAACCGTAATTATTACAAAGTAGTTTTTGAATATCTGTGCAAGTATATTGACAATATCCAACTGTTTTTTGTTTTAATAATAATGTTAATTTCACTTTTACCAAAATAAACCAACCAGCCTTACAAAACCTAGCAGAATAATGCTCCGTGGAAAAATGTGCAGATGTGATCAAACGACCATTTCATCCTGATGAACTCTGATCAGAGCGGCTGATTCTGCTCTGGTATTTGTTACTGTAATGTTTGTTGGACATTTTCTAAACCTGATCATAAACGTACCTTGTTTTCACCCTTTTCTGTCCAACAATCTCCTTTAATCTAATCAGCGAAGCAGACATCAACACCTGCAGACATCAATATCTTGAAATCGATCTGACATTTTTAGAGAAAACTCCACCTAATCACCGCCCGGCCCTGCAACTGTAGATGCCATAGATTTAAGTAATCTCACTGGCCATGTGGACACTTCCTGCGGCTCTATGAGCGTCTGGCCCGGTTTGATCAATCACTGCTCTCAAGTACAATCATTTGAGCAGGAGCCTTGATTTCCCTCTCCTGCATGATAATTAACCACTTCAGCGCAGGCTGGCCCGTTGGTGTAGTAGCTGTTTCTGTAACTGAAAGGTCTGATTTATATTTGATCTCCATGACAGCCAAAGCAAGCGATGAAAACCACGTGACCTTTTCAAGTGTCCTTGAGCGGGACACTGACCCGCCACCCTTTCATCATCCACTCTCATTTCTCTCCGGGTAAGAGCTCTTGATGCAAGTGTCATCTTAATGCCCGAACATGTAGCTCTAAATGGATCGCGGGCACGTCACTTTACATCGGAGCCGCAGTTTCCTCCGCCTGCATGACAATTAAGCACTTCTTGGTTGATTTGAAGGACAAGTTTGGGAGGACTGGGTGAGGAATAGGTGAGAAAGAAAGGGGGACTAAACCTGAAGAAGATGGGTAGAGAAAGAAGAAAGATGGAGAGATGGGTGCAGTTGAAAAGAGAGTATAATGATTTGAGGCCAGTGAGATCCCAGGAGGTGAGCCGAGCGTCTGTCGTAATGCTCCGCAGCATGTTAATGAAGCCAGTGGACCGGTCGAGATGAGTGGACGGATGCTTCAATGTCACACAGCAGCACAACCAGCACAGTGGTAGAGGACAAAATGGAGACTGGAGCTGGTTTTCCTGTAACACCTCTTCACTGAGTTTAAATTCTTTACGGTTTCACGGCCAGTGATGGATGAATATTGGTATTTCAGCAAAACTGATGCAAATCTTATCTGCTGAGATTGAAAAGATACTGTACCAGTCCAGAATGTCAAAGAACATTTGAACAATACATAGAAATAGCTGCTGATATTACATGTTTTCATTTCTGTGCCATTAAGATAAGATAACATACGGTACGGTACGGTACGGTACGGTACGGTACGGTACGATACGATACGATACGATACGATACGATACGATACGATACGATATAAGCCTTCATTGTCTCCCTTAGGAGAATTTTGTCTTGGACATCAGAGAGACACAGTCCGCTTGACCACATACATAAAAGTCAAACTATAATTAGCACAGTATCCTCCCCGGATCCACAATGCACAGTGCCCTGACCCCAGGTGTTGCACGATGCTCTGCCTAAAATAATCCCCCTACAGTGCTATACAGGATTACAAGTGCCCACATAATAATTCCACAGGTCAATTCATAGCAAGTACCCTACATCAAATATTGCACAATATTGCACATAGATTGCACATACCTCCTCACCCCACACCCCAAATGTCCTCGCACACAAACACACACACACACACACACGCACTCTTTATCTCCTACTGTTAAGTAGTTAGATTGATAAAGGGACTAGGGAGAATGTATACCTGTTCAGTTTACAGTTTGGTTACCCGTTCCTCCCGCCTGAAGGCATCAGCTCATTCTCCTCATGCAGGATGTGGTTTGGATCAGTAGTGATTTTTCGGCTCTGCTTCTTCACCGTCTCCTTAAATATCTCCTGCAGTGAGGATGGGGGCAGCATGCCAATTATTTTTCCTGTCCCTCTGATCAGGTTTTGGATTTGGGACTGAACAGAGTTCATATTGAAACACTTTTATGAGGACAATTCAGTATTAATTTATGTATGTGTGTTATTTCAAGTGTTAGTTTAAACAGGTGTAAATGCAGATATTTGATTTTAGTCACTTTTAAAAGTAAGGAGGCGGTCAAAAAAAACGGATATCGGCAACAAATCAGACTTGTATTGTAAATCCAGCCTAACACAGATTTTAACACTTTTCCAAAAAATGTTTGAGAGAGAGAGAAGCTTTTTGTGTGCATAGAAAAGATATTAGATCTTTTATTTAAACTTATGAGAAGTCTGAAAAAAAACAAAAGTGTTGCGATCATAGTTTTGTTCAGTGTATAAAAATCTGCCCTCCACCTGTTTGGTCGTTGTAAGTAAAGTTACTCCCAATGTTTTCTCAAAGTTTTCTTCCTTGTGAACTCAGAGCACCAGTAATTCAAGCATAATCAAATAATGTATCACAGCGTATTCAGTCACACTGTGATGTTCTGGCTCCTGCTCTGCACTCTGCTGATGCTGAATTAAGAACCCCTCCATGCCCTTTAATTAAATCACACGCTGAGATTTTTACACGCTGCGCAGGGATACATTATGCATTGGAACGCATTCCAAAATAATGCAGATTGGATATTTGGCTCAACTGGAAAATGTTGTGTTTTGTCAGAGGGGATGTAAAATATATCGTGATGTACAGGGCCATTACCGACTCACAGAAACACGCCTGCTTATGTCTTTCAGAACGAGTGCTGCTTTCAGAAGTCGGACGATGAAAGCACATTTGCATAAATAGAGAGTGTGTGGGTTTGTTTGGGCGTGAGTGTGTGTGTTTGTGAGTGTGTGCATACGCCGGAGCTAACACAGTGAAGTTATGTTTCTGTCTCTGTAAATAACTCTGTGAAAAAATACAAGTCAGCGTCCTTGAAACCAACTGACCTCGCTTTTTTAAAAGTGTCGTCTGGAAACTCGATGGCGTGTGGTTTCCCACATGTGTGCAGTTATATGCAGTTTTATTATTACAGCAGCTTGTAGAGAGGAATACTTACAAGTGTTTTTTAGAGTCCAGAAGAAGTTTGGAGTTCATTTTTACATCTCAGCACTTTTTCAGAGTCACTTGAAGTTCGGAGTCATATTATATTGTTACGAGGTGACAGTAACTGTACATATGGTATTGTAGTATTGACGATGTTGATGTGAGAGTGACAGTAACAGTACATATTGTACTTGTGAGCTATATTGCAGCAACTGCCTTTATGGTTATAGTCCTGATGCTGCATTTTTGTGACTGTCCTGACCTGCTGATGGTGCTGTGTTTTTCATTGGAAATGGTTTACGTTATGAGGAGATTTTTGTCATTTTTATCGCCAACTGAATTATTTTAGGCTCTCTGAGTTCTTGTGGACTCTTACTAATGTGCTGCTTGAATGTGCACAGGAACTAGTCACCCTGTGTACAGAATAATGTCAACTTTTGTATGTTTCTTGTCATATTGTTTGTGCTTTATGTGTTTTTATTGTTTTTACACTTGCTGCAGCACAAATGCCCTCTGGGACAAATAACAAAATTAAATTGACTAGAAAAATATCAGAATGTGGTGAAATAGGGCTTAAAGTTTGCAAATACATGTGCGGGCCTTTATGTGACACTTGCATCGAGAAAGTCTGAACGATATTTGTGTTTTTTTCCTCCAGTGTATCTGGGAGTGACCAACCTGAATACATACCAGATGAGGATGAACAGCTTCTGCGCCCAGTGGCAGACTCACCGACACGCCAGCGCCTACAGGGTGGTCATCGAGTCTCTGCTCAGTGAGTACACGCACGCACGCACGCGCGCGCACACACACACACACACACACACACACACACACACACACACACACACACACACATCAGTGGGCTCTGTCACCTTTTCATTGTTCTGTCTACACCTTATACTTCACATGCAGTGTATGTTGCCCTTCATGCAGCTGTGCAGCCTGAGACGTTTGTTAAAAGGCAAGAGGTGCATTAAATTGATTGACTGAGTATTTTGATTTTAAAACCCCGTGAGGGAACCTCTTGTGGTGAAAATCCTGAGAACAGTTCTAGACGGTGAAGTTGGACCGCCTGAAATGATATAAGCTGATGAAACACAGTAAATACTGTGAGTGGCGTGCGCCTGTGAAACCATTTTGACGTAAGAGTTTCTTTTTTTGTTGTTGTGCTATCATTTAAAAATTCTTCTCAAAAACTTCTTTATTATAACAAACTCAAAATCATGGAGTGATATTTTCTCTTGGTTATTCCGGGTCATTGACAAATACAAATTTAGTCACATAAGACTTTTTAGGGCCCTAAAAAACCCTTGAAAATTTAAATTAAAAAAAATCCAGATTCTGTTTTATGTTTTTCCAAATTCTGTGATTTCCATTTAATTTTATTTATTTTTTATTTTGTGTTTTATAATTTAAGCACAATTTGTCATCACAAAGCATGTCTAATCATGTGTTGGATTTATACAATTTAAACAATTCAAAAAGAAATTTTTCAAAATTTTAATGACATTTGCAATGCCAAATTATTTTAGCATCACATAGACTATTACAACGAATACGGGCCGTCATTGATCAACGTTTGGAGACATTTTACAGCTGCAGTTGTGTGTCTACATTCATCCAGCTGTTGTGCAGCCTGGGACGTTTGTTAGAGGGCAAGAGGTCCGTAAAATTGATACTGACTATTTTGATTTGAAAACCCGGTGAGTGAACCTCCTGTGCTGCCAGAAAATTGTGAGAATTAGTTGATGTTATTAGTTGATGGAACACACTGTGACTGGCACGTGCCTGCGAAACCATTTTGACATAAAAAGAGCTTTTTTGTTGTGCTTTCACTCAAAAAAATCATCTTAACAACCCAAGGGAACAATTACATGCTGCACAGTGTGTCTGTAGTATACAGTCTGTGCCTGAGTGACGACACGCAGCCGCTCCAGCACATAAAACACACAACAAAGTTTAGTTTTTACTACTTTTAATACCTCTAATCTCTGTGCTAAAGTATGTTTAACTGGACCTGAGTCTGCAGCAGGCACACAGAAATCAGACTATTATTGATCTTCAGTACTGAAACAAGGTTAATTCACAAGACGTTAGACGTCGCTGTTTTTATGCCTCGACACCGCTGGGAGTATTATGTCTTTGGTTTTTTTGGAGGTCTGTCTGTCTGTCTCATTCTTTTGAACGTGATAATTTCAAGAATGCCTTAAAGAAATTTCTTCAAATTTGGCACAAACGTTGGAGTCGTACTCCTCGATGATGAGCTGATGTGAATTTCGTGGTCAGAGGTCACTGACATTCAGTCACTGTGAACTGTGTTTTTGGCCATAACTCAAAAATTGCTAATTCTGTCAAAATTTAAGAGAAATGTCAGATAGGATGAAATAATGAAGTGATGACATTTTATATTCAGGTCAAAGGTCAACGTCACTGTGACATCATGTTCTTCTCCTGCTGACACTGTAGAAATCCTCTGTGTGAGGCGTCCATGTTTTCACAGACATGGAAACTGAAGCCGTAACTTGATTGGTTCGTGGCGACCTAGAACCACAAGGCAGTAATCCTAGCATATTGTTTTAGCTGCATGACCATTTTTTTCTGAGATAATAAAGATGACCTTGACCTTTATTTAGGAGGAGGGATGAATGCAAATCTCATACACGCACACAAATATTCACATCACCGGCTGGTCGACATGGTTATTAAACGTGACTGTGCATCACTACCTCCGCATCAGCTCGGCAGCGAGATACTAAATACTGTAAATGCAGCTGTGCTTTTCCCCCCGCACATTTTCTCCTACACTGCATAACTGCGCTGGTAGGAGTTTGGGGGGGGGGGCTCATACATACTCAAACATGCTTTCATCAGTGGGAGTTTGAGTATGCAGCGCAGGGAGAGCGTCCAATTTTCTGAATCCCTAAGCAGCCTGAGATGACAAAGATTTTGTTGTATCCCATCAGAGACGTGCTGACAGCTTTAAAGGTTTAGCTGTGCATTCAGACACTGAGCCGCTCTGTAGACCAGCAAGACTTACTGATCGCAGCCTGGCTGACATTTACATTTGCTGCGTGAGGTAAACTGCATGGAAAAAAAGACAAAAGGTCGGCATTATGGCTGCTAAGCGTGTTGGGATGAGACTCTCTTGTTGCAGGAACGACAGTAATTATGCCCTGTTGTCTTTTTTCTGAGAGTTTAGCTTTAAAGAGAAGACGAGAGGAAAAAACACTTTTTCTGCTCATCAAGGTTTCTCTGATAAACGTTATGTTGCACCTGCAGCCTGTGCTCTGATTGTTGGATGATTGTTTCATGGAAACAATAAAAACGAAACAAGTGCCTCTATTTGAGGTTCAGTGTGTGTGGGAGTGTGAAAATGAAGGGAAGTGAAGGCTGCTGTCTCACCGCAGACGTAAATGACAATCAAAGTTTCTGAAATAGAAAGACTAACAGTGAATGAGCAGATGTCTTTAACCCTTAGGGACTGTTTGGCACATTTTACGTGCTTTTTCATGCTTCGTTTTTTTTCAATTTGGCTGTGTTCATGCATATCAATTTTGGCAAGATTGTGTGTTTTAGTTTAATCAGTGAATTTGCAGCTCAACTCCTACAATAAGTCTAAAATACAATGTTAAAATGCTCCATTGAAACCCATTCAAACTGCATGAAAACATGCCATTCTGGGCTTTTGACATTTGTCATTTTAACTATTTTCAACCTGATTACATCATTTTTTTAAATCATATTTGGCATATGGAGAAAATACATGCTATTTCCATTAGGTGCACTGTCACAATTAATGTTGCTGCTAATCACTGACTTATCCCAGACTATCATGATCAAAAAATAATAATCTGCTTAGCATGTAGTATGCTGAAAATAATTCTTTTTGTGTGTGTGTTTTATTCACTTAAAAACATAGTTTCATCATGACAAAAACCTGGCATTTAAAAAGATTAAAACTCTAAAAAAACATATATATATTTTATAATACAATATTTGATATTCATGATAAGGGCTCATGTTGGTTAAAAAAATAATAAATGAAAGTAGAAAATCATATTAATTTATAATGTTTTTAAAGCTTGATTTTGAAAAGTGCATTTTGTGCACAGAGCAATATAAGTGTGTGTAATATTAAAACGAGCTCTAAGGACTAAACTCGCCTGTCAGGTGATCAGACCATCCAAACCATCATATGAAACTCCTGTCTACATCATGAAACTATCAGGTCTCTCTTTAAGTATTTTTTGGTGACTCAATCAAAAGGAGACAGGACTTTATTTTCTTAATTTCTTTCTTCATTTCATTGAACACAAAGTGCCTACACAGACCCAAAACACGCTGAAACTTAGTAACACTTTATTTTTCCAGTCAGGTTTCACCTCTCCTCCTGCTGTCTGCACAGATCCTGTCTCACAGACAAACGTGCGTCTGTGAAGTGGAGAAAGGAAGCAGCTGATGAATGAGTTAACCTTTTATTAAATATCAGATATCAGTCATTTAATGCTGACCACCTCCCAGCAGCAGAAAAATAGCCTCAGAATCATGCAGTGATCATTTCTGCTTGTTATTTGGGGTTATTGATAGATACAAATTTAATTACAGAAGACTTTGTAAGGCCTGATGAAACCTTTAAAAGTAAAAAAAAAAAAAAACAATGAGAATTTGCTTTATTTTTTTCTAATTCTTTGATTTTCCTTTTATTTTATTTTTTTTATTCAAGCATGTTTTGTCAGCAGAAATTATGTCTGATCATGAGGTGGATTCATAGAATTTAAACAGTTCAATAAGAAAATTATGAAAGTTTTAATGATTTTTAAAATAAATTTGATGCAAGACAACAACAAAAACAACAAAATCCATGTTGACATGATAACATCGATCAGCGATCGTCGTGTACATGGATCTGCAAAAACAACTGAAAAAGCTGCAGTAGTTGGTGGTGTAACTTTGTAATGACACACTGTACAAGAACGCCGTCACCGTTCTCACCGGACCCGTGCATTGCCAGTTTACACGGCGACAGAAGGTGTGGCGTTTTCAAAAGTTTGCGTTTTCACACCCCCAAAATGCTGTTGTTGTGTGACAAACCGACACGGAGGTTTAACATTTCATGCAGGAAGTTTTGCCATGTAAATGGCCCCTAAGTGGACGCCGGATTGAGTGTTGTTCAACGTGAAGTTTTGTTTTAGCCGGATCACGTAAAAGCTGCTAACAGCACTTTGTGACACAAACAGCTGACTGGCGACAGATGAGAAATGTGGCGCCAAAGGAAAAAGCTGTTTGATGGCGAGGAAAAGAGCTGAAGGCCTTTTTAAAATGGTTAAAATACGTTTGAATTTCAACCCGTTTCTGCAAACTGAGAGCGCGCCGACCGCTCACTGCTGTATGTAGTACATATATATACATACGTATACATACGTGTTTCATACAGAAATCCACAACTATCCCTTTAAGTTTCAGTGAGTGTCTGTTTTTCAGCACCCGGTGATGATTTTAGTGCTTTTAATTTGCACTCGGGACAGGAAAAGTAAATGCTTCCAGTAGTTTACTGTCAAAAAATGTACAGAAATCTTGACTCGTGCGTCTCTGTAATTTAGCTCGCTATATTTCTCTTTGTTAACTTTAAGATCTATAATTCAAAGTTCTGTGATCCAACATGTGGAGCTCCTTTACCCGCAATATCAGTCTGTAATGGTCAAACTTTATACACTGAAATACAGGAAACTGAAGGTAAAATCACAGAGCTACTGCACAGTAGACCCCATTTAACCCGGTCTTCAGATTACCTCCGGAGTCTTTATTAACATCTTTCTGAATTCCTTTTTTTGTTTGATGTTCTTTGATGTATTCAGCTCCTGCTTCAGCTGTCAGAAATGACTGCACCAAAGTCACCTCCATAAAACAACCTCGCAATTATTGAAGTCATTTTCTCGGTTCTGATTCTGCGCAGCCACCGGGCTCGGAGCCCACAGAAATAATTGTGTATTTTCCCATTTGTTTGAAACTGATAACACACTCCAGCACACCAAAATAACATCAAACAACAGATGGTGTGCCCCCGATTCGATTGCGCACGTCCACCGTTCAGTCACTACCTCAAAGGTAAGATTGACTTTTAATACAGCCGTCATCCAGCGAATGGAAGGCAGTAATGGCTGCTATTCATCACCTTCAGGCCTCCAGCAGCAACGCCGCCGTCATTAACGTCACATAAAAGGCACATATTATTGCAGTGGCCCTGTGTTCCTGCAGGGAGCGCCGAGGTATTGGTTCTCTCAACACATAATGGAGCTAAATGAGGATTTATGTTTGCACAGCTGGTAAATAATTAGCAGAAAAACGTGTATGCTGCAGGAGAAAGAGAGAAATGGTGTGAAGTTGTCTTTTTTTGGTGTCGATGCATTGGAGGTAAAAAAGATCAATAAAAAATGAAGACTTGGCAAACGGTGTATTTTCACAAATCCTCCTGTAGGACAGAAAGTTCCCGGTGAATTAAACTGGAGTTTACAGAGATCGACTCGTCACCTTCTCCTGTGCAGGATTATAAGGTCATGCTTCTTCAAAATAACACATGCGTGCTGCTCGATAGATATTTCAATCTACACTGCAGAGCAGCGTTAAACTTTATGCTTCGTAACCTGTGAAAGTTGGTTTCTTTTCGATCATGCATTACCTCATACTTTGGTTTTTGAAGTTTTATATGACAGTTCACAGTGCAGATGCTCGTGTTAAGACATGAACATCATTTCTAAAGATGCCATCCTGATCCGCTCATCATCTCATTTCTTGATTCATTTCCTCACCTCCTCTCCTTGCGTCTTGGTGAGGTGCGTCCCAGCTGCTTGTTAGCGGCAGCACATTTAGTGAATGTAAATAAATAATATAAATAAATGTTTATGTAAAGAAAAGCACTCAGTTTGGTAGGTGTTGTTGAACGTACCTGCTCTGTTCTAAATCAAGTCTATCTGGAAGTTTTATATTGTCAGCAGTAGAAATTGACTCGGCTCAGTGCTGCAGCTCTTTAACTCATTAAAATGTTCCACCTGCCCTCTGTGATGAAGCCGTACGAGTGAACGCGTTGTGTTTTGTGAATACGTTTTCCTTAGAAATGTATTTGACAGGTTGCCAGTCGACCCTGACCGCCGAGTGAACAAAAACAGCAAACACATGCTGATTATTTCAGTAATTGGATTTGGTTTGTCACGTATTCCTGACTGTAAAAAGTTTCATTTTATTCAGTTTTATTTGGGCAGAAAAACAAACTGAGCTGCTGACAAAAAAAAAACAAAAAAAAGAAAAATGTCTCACTGTGAAAGACAGAAAAGTGAGAACAAACAGAAGAAACAATCATCTGGTGAGTCAGTAAATGTCTCCTTATTTGAATCCAATCATCATCATCATCATCATCATCATCATCATCATCATCATCATCGTCCACCTCTGGAAGACACCGAGGAATTCAAACTGCTTGAAGAAATTTAGAAATGTCCGTTTGTAGTGATGATGAGATGCGTGCGTGCTTCATAACACTTTGTAGGAGAATCTGAATGTGTTAAAGGACAGTTTTAATCACCTGCAAAAATCCTTGTACCGTCGGTTTTACTTCAAAGTCAATACAACGATAATTTATTTGGAGCTACGAGGAAGGTGGTCACGTGTGGCACCAAGACCGCAACGGCTGAAATGCTGAACTTGAGGCTTCACAACATTAAAAACCATCAAACAAACAAACGGGCGACGTCACTGGTGATTAGCTTTGTTAATTATTTTTACCATCTTTGGTATTTACCCTCTGCCACATACGGCTCCATCATCACGAGGTGCTGCACGTCTATTCTGCAGCGAGTGCTGATTATATGGCATTTTTCTGGTCGCCAAAAGTTCAAATATTCAATTTTGGGAGTCATCGGCTGTACTCATCACTGCAACTTTTTACCGAGCCGTCCAGGTGTGACAAAGAGACAAAGACCAGCTGTCACATCTTACATGTGCAAGTGCTGAACAACAAAAGCAAGAGAGGAAATATTTCTGGTCATATGCTGCAGGCTATATATTAATATATGTACACGCCCACAAAATCTCATGATCTCACACAGACAAGGACTTTGTGTTGGCGGATCATCAGGAGTCAGTGAGACTGGAACTTAATTAGATTTTGATGTTTTAATAAAGGGTTGTGCTTTAAAGTATGTGGGACTTGTTTTTTTATTTATTTTTTACTGCAGTGTTGAATTGGTTTTCAAGAATTGTGGAACTTGACTGCTATTGGTTTCATTCTGGTATCCTGACATGCTTATCTAATTGTGAGACATAAGTTATTATACAATATTTTGACATAAAATACTCTCTTACTCTTATATCTCTGATACTGAATGTCCTAATGAAGTTTTTCTCCCAGTACAAATACAGCAAAAAGCAGTCGCCTTTCCAGAATAATAACGATGTGATCTCTGTGTCTTC
This sequence comes from Plectropomus leopardus, assembly GCF_026936395.1. Taxonomy (NCBI): domain Eukaryota; kingdom Metazoa; phylum Chordata; class Actinopteri; order Perciformes; family Serranidae; genus Plectropomus; species Plectropomus leopardus. The sequence continues at coordinate 32,431,382 of NC_142192.1, read as the reverse complement.
TGCAGATGGTCAGAGGCAGGAGACGAAGCTGAGCGGATCAGCCAACAGACACTGTTTCAACAACCTGAAGGCCAACACGCAGTATAAGATGAGCGTGTACGCTCAGCTGCAGGACGGGACCGAAGGCCCCGCCGTCACCGTGATCGATAAGACTCGTGAGTACACACCTTCAACCAATGATGGACATACACAAGTGTGTCCGCTTCCAGTATTGTCAAGTTTTAGTTACCCTTTGTGTTTGTGGTGTTTTAAAATAATTCAAAATGATATGTTTAATATCACTGTATATCACTGTGTATTAGATTTGGCAAGATTTAAGTCCAGAAACAGACACCTTCTAACTCTTGGATTAAATTTGTCAGATGAGCAGAAGGTTAGAAACAACTTTGTATAAATCAAAGTGTTGAAGACATTTGATGAAGTGTGTTTCTCTCCGCGTATTTATTCGGATTTTAGTCATGGCTTTTTCAGAACCTCGTGGAGACACCACCCAACATATATTTTTGTTGTCTGTTTTGTGCAAACACACTCATACACACACCACCGACACATCACGTCCACTCTCCCTCCTCCATACCGTGAGCCAAACTCCCATTTAAACGCGCCCATACATGTGTCACCACGACAGTATTGCAGGAACACACACACACACACACACACACACAGAAACTGCTGTCAGCTGTCACCGTGTATAAAAGAAGCCCACTACAGACTGGGAGGACGATCACGTCATTTTCAACATAAAACATCTTTTATCCTCGTGGGAGCGATGAGAGCCGAGTCCTCTTCCCTCCTTTCAGAATCAGCCGTTTGTTCCTCGCCGGCGGCCCCCGACGCTAATCAAGACCCACTGTCTGCATACGGGGGGGGGGTCTCAAGTTTTCCCTGTACAGCAGCGCATTTTCCAGTGCTCTGTGTTTATATAGTCATGTGAGACATTTTTTTGTTCACCATGATATCATTTTACTCACTATCTTCCCTGTGATGATGAGGTCAAGTTAACGGAGTGTTAACGTGGCTGAAATGTCCCTAAAATGTCCTTCACTGTCAGGCAGCGAGGAGAAGGACCCACACTTTAACTCAGATCAAAAAATAGAGATAATAAAAAGCTTACAGGCAGCCATCCAAACTGAAAAAGCTAAACACGCAGGAGTTCAAAGAAACGAGGCAGGTAAAAGGCACAGGTACAGCCGGAGATATACCTGCTTTTGACTTTTCATTTATGTGCATATTCTGCTCGTTTGGACCGTTTGCTCCGTACATTCTTAGAAATTAAAGGACGTCTCTGCAAGATGTAATATACACGTACGAACAGTAGAAGCAGCATTTTCAGAACAAGAGAAACAACCTCAACATGACAATGTGTCCGATATTTACCAACAACAGCATCGCTGCTGATTTTTGATTTTGAAATATCATAACTTCCTGAAGTTGTGTCATGTGTAGCCCCTCATACGTGAGAGCGGCCACGTATGAGGGATTTCTGGGAGCTGAGAGTCCACGATTTCACAGAGGAATTGTGGATTCAAAAACTTTCTCAGAGTTGAAAGGTGTTAACAATGCAGTTTTGTAAAATATGGATTTTTTTATCGTATGAAATACCACCTCATGCAAGTGTGAAAACTTTTTTGTGATAAGTGGGAGAATTTTAGAAATTGATGTGTTTCCATTAAGCATATTTTATATTCACAAATTCAATTTGTGCAATTTGAGAATAATTGAAACCCGCCTCGAGTCTTCATATTGAATCATTTGTGTCTAGTTTGAGGGTTTGACTGCAGTCTTAAACATTAATTGACGTGATTGACAGCTGCATTAGAGACTCCTCAGCACTCTTGCAACAGCAAATATGAGAAAAAGTTCATTTTACAAAGTTTACCAACTACGACTTTAAACTGTGAGTTTCTTTCACTTCTTTGTCTCTTGATGCTGTGACAGAGTTCACTGTCTGCATGGAAACTGATCCTTTTCTTTCAGTTTGACCAGTTCTGTTGTCGATACTGTAAAAAATGCATGTGGGAGTTATTGATAAAAAGCAGTATGAAGCAATAACATTGTGCAACAGATCAACAGAATAAGTATTAATTGATAAAATAAGCAAATAAAACATCTGTTTTTGGCTGTTAAATTGAATAAACAGGTAACTACAAGAAGCTGGCACGAGCTGTTGTCACACTTTAACCCTGTTATGTTTTTGACTGTTTACTAACAAATGCAGACATAAACAAACATTTTTCATTTTCATTCAGTGTTTCTTGCTCTGTCGGGCAGTCCTTTATTTCATTAGAGGGCCATGAAAATTCACTCATAAAGACTTGAAACTTGCATTCGGCATTCGACCGAATGAGCTTCATATCTGCAACGTTTTCATCTGGTTAAAATGTTTGTGGCCTGCTGTTGTATGTGAAGGTGTTAATTATTTGTAAAGGCTGCTCTGTGTTGTTGGGCAATTGTAATGAAAGTGACAGAAATCATAGCGGGCACAGTGTTTTCTGAGACATTTAGAGTCCAGACAAGTTCATTTCCGTAGTGTACTGAAAATTAATGAAGTGAGGACGAAAAAAGGGGGGAAAGAAAAGAACTGATGGAGACAAAGAGAGGAGAAGGAGTGAAAATAAGAAAAAAGATAAAAGAAGGAGCAGGTTTTTGTGAGCTGCTGCCCTGCGTGCTGCAGCTCTGCAGAGAGCCTCCACGATGATTTATTGCTTTGTTTTGATGCAAATGAAAGCCGCAGCCTTTTCTCCAAATGACTCTCCCAATCGCTGCAGGCAGCCGCTACCGAACGCTCCCCACCTGCCATCACCAGTAATTCACAGCCTCAGGTAGCTGATTTACTGCCTAAACACCTCCGAATCAGTAAACTGTGTGTGTTTGGAGGGGGGCAGCTGGTTTATCGAGCCCCCCTCACACACACAGAGAATAAAGGTAAAGGCTTGAAAGCGGTGGCAGTCGAAGTGTGATTTAGACCGCGGCCGGCGCTGCGATCAATCTAGCAAATTATACAGGAGCTAAAATCACAGAGCTGAACGTAGTTATTTTACACATTCTGTACGTTAAATGCGTGACTGTGCGCCGTCTGACACTTCTTTCTCTCTTCAGGCGTTTTTTATGTTTTTCAGAGGGAGACTTTAATGTTAGGGTTGCGATTGTTTTACGATGAATGCGGTCGTGATTGCAGCTTTTCATGTCTTTATGTGTGTGTCCTGTTTATTCTGTCTGTTCAGTCCCCGTCCCGACCCCGGCGCCGACCCCTGCCCCCACCACCACGCCGCTGCCCACAATCCCGCCTGCCAAGGAAGGTGAGAGCTGACTTTACACGGTTTATTACGAACATGTCGCCAGTCCGTTTTCTGATCTCGATGTATTGATCTAAAAAAAAAAAAAAAATCTGTTAAGTCTGTCAGTTTCATCATATTTGTGTATTTTTGCAGTGTGACATCAGCTTTTTTGGGGATTAAACTGGAATCACTAGGAATCACCAAAGTACATTTTCTCAATAACTCATCTATAGTTTTGATGTCATTTTTACAAGTTTTTTAAACTTTAAAGACACACAAGAAAGAAATCAATAAAACCTTTTTTTCTGGCGGTATAACAGAACGGCATTATTCATGAGTTTATAAAGTCATTTTACAGAGAAATATTTTACTCCATGACTTCTAACAGCCAGAGGCACTAATTACTCAGCTTCTTTTTTTTTTTTTTTTTACTTAATTAACCCTCTGAAACCAATGAAAGCAATGAGCAGCTTATGAATAAATAACCCCAAAATCAGCAAAAAAATTGCAAAAGTACAAGAAAATGATGAAAAAAACAAAAACAAAGAAAAAACAAACAAGTTGCCTAAAAAAGTTTGTAAAAAATATGATAATTCTGTAACAGAATTTTAAACAGGCAATTGTCATAAATATGATTGCAAATAATCAGTGAAGAATGCAAAAAACAAACCCAAAAAACCTTAAAATTATTAAAATAAAAAAGATGCCAAACATATTCAAAATAAACTATAAATATCTTTAAATGCAAGAATTCACCTGTGGCCTTGATACAACAGAAATACAATGTTTTTTTTCAGGTGATTTAACAGGAAAACTTCAGGAAAATAAATACAATTTTCTGTTGAGCAATAATTAACAGAAAAGTTTCTTTTAACAAAACTCTCCCAATGTTTGCTCTTTCTTTGATTTTCTTTCACTTTCCCGTCATGTAACTATAGCGACTTTGTAAAGTTTAGTTCACTTTCTGCCCACATCTCCTTATATAAATCACAACGTCAAGTTAGTTATTGAAGGGAAGAGCTTGAGGTTTTCTGCACGTGTGCAGACGACAGTTTAGTGTCACTCAGCGCTGCCAGTGTGAGCTCAGTAAATAAGCGTTAACTCTTCTCCTCCCACACAGTGACACACACACACACACACACACACTAAATTATGGTATATAAACACAGGCTCAAAGATATCTATATATATGTATGCGTGCGTGGTTAAAGGTAGAGATAATTTGGAGTTCAAATGATCACACAGAGATAACATATAATTACAGAGATGAGTGAACAGGAGGCTCATTTAAGATAAATGTCTGAAATGTAAACCTGCGTGTTGGATCTGTTGCAGCAAACATTCACAATCTTCACATATCTGTCACCACACTTTTTTTTAACTACGTATCTGAAAAAAAACACATCATCAGCTAAAAAGCAGGGACCAGCATGTTCACAACACATTTCTTATCTTATAACTATAACTATCTTATAAATAGGAACAGGCCTAAAAATTAGAGATTAATGTTAGAAGATTTTTTTTCAGAATATATGAAAAAAGAAAGAAAAGAAAAAAGTAAAGTAAAAAACAAAAAATAACCTTAAGAAAGTTCCAAAAGAAATTCTTTCTTGTTAAAATTATTTTCTTTTTTCTTTCCTTTCTTTCTGTAGAGCATCATTTCAAATATATAATTGAAAGAACTTAAGATTTGCTTTTCAGGACATTTTTCTCTCATTATTATTATTTCCATGTCACCTTTTACTATTTATTTATTTGTTTAGTTTGCAGGATATTTCTTGCCAAGTTTCTCATTTTGTTTTTCTTTTGATGTAAAAATACTCGTACTACTATGTAAAAAAGTGTTACAAGTGAAAGTCCTGGACGAAAAAGTAAAAGTGCATCGGTCTTAACAGAAAATTTTAAATTTGAAACCTGACTAGATTAGCTTGGTTTCTTTTAAAAACATCAGAGGGAAGTGAGAATGGCCCAAAAATTAGCATGAAATTACAGAAAAAAATTACTGGAAAAAATAGATAAAATAAAATAAAGTAAAAAAAACAAACAAATATACAACAACAAGCAAAAAACATTAACTTCATCTTTGTCATGATCATCACCATCAAAGTTTTAGGGAGAATCTCATTTTTAATGATGCTGAACATGAACAAAGACATTAAATACAATAAAAAAAAATCACAGTTTAAACCGAAATAAAATCATAAAAAAACAACAAATAATAATAGCAATGTAATTAGCTAAAAATAAAAAACGCAGGGTAACATGTTTGGTGTAGAAGAAAAACCAAAAACATTTCCACTCAAACTTCCTCCGCCTCTCTGTCCCTGTTCAGTCTGTAAGGCAGCCAAAGCCGACCTGGTCTTCCTGGTCGACGGCTCCTGGAGTATCGGAGATGAAAACTTCGTGAAGATCATCCGCTTCCTGTACAGCACCACCGGAGCTCTGGACCTGATCGGCCCGGGCGGCACACAGGTACGCCACACCAGTTACTGTCGCAGAGGTTGTTGCTGGTTTTTCTGCTCGCTCTGCAGCATTCTTCAAAACATGGACTACAGGTGTGTTTGCTCTGCGAGAACTCGTAAAACCTCGAAGGCAGGAGTAGACACGGCCTCGTAGTCGGTGCCGTGTCTCCGCTGCAGTGAAGAAGAAGTCTATTGTCCCACAACCAATTCACACCCTAAGAAAATACAACCAATAAAACCATGAATACATGTAATAACATGATGGTCAAAGTTAGCTGTGTTGAATATGAAACACTGAAGGTTCATCGATAATTGAGCAGCACGAGGACATCAGGGCCGAAAGCTTGTTTAAAAACCCGGTCGCTGAGGGCACGAAGGATCTGAGATATCTGTCCGATATTGTCTTTGTCTCAGAGAAAGTATATGTCCTCCCTGATGGAGAGGGGGACGTGGGTCAGCTAAAATGTCCTAAAGGGGTGGCTCCTGCTGTGGAGACACACATTAACCGGCAAGACCCCGTAAAGCCACCTCCGAGTTCCTGCAGAGGACACGGGCCCTCATCGCTCGGCGTCTGGTACAGCGGCTCACTGCGGCCGCGCGGTTTGACTGACAGGAAGCCACAGTGTGGTTAAAAGCAAATTAAAATGAAAAGCCGCTGAACAGACAGAGACCCGGGGCTGCGCTTTCTTTGGGGACCAAATCTGTACTTTGCCACTTAAATGGTGCTTTCCTGAAGGCGCAGGAGCTTCTTCATGCTCGTCCCCGTTCGGTATTTGGTGACTTGTCATGTTCTGCTGTAACAGCAGAGACGGAGCAAAGAAAGAGAGCGTCAACGGTAATCCTCTGAGAGCCGAAACCTCAGCGTCAGCGCTGACTCACTCTGCACACACTGCTGCTGTTAAACAATATCGCACAGATACATTAATATATCTGTGTGTGTGTGTGTGTGTGTGTGTGTGTGTGTGTGTGCCCTTTATTTTATTAACCATGTGTCCCTTTAACCCTTTGAAAATTGATTTCTTTCAGTAGAATGGGGGAAAAAGCAATGAGCAACTTTAGAAATGGCCCAAAATATTGTCATGATACTTATAAGAAGGTACAAGAATTAAATTTTTATAACTAACAAATTACTCAAAATTAAGCCAAAAAGAAAAGGAAACAAAGAAACAAACTAATGAAACAAAAATAACCTGAAAATTAGTGGGGAAAAAAAGACATCTTTTTTTTTTTTTTAAATTACCTGGTAAAAGTTGCTAAAAATGAAATTGACTAATAAATGCATTTATTTTCTACTTTGAAATGTATTATTAGAACTCAACATTGTCCTTGTTTTTGTTTTTTTTATTTGTTTTTGAATGATAATTCTTGCCAAGGTGCCTTTTTCCACTGCTGCTCTCATTTATGTGTTTTGTTATGTACAAATTCAAATTCGCCCGTGTGGTCTCCCAGGTGGCCGCAGCCCAGTTCACTGAAGAAACAGCTCATTTATATTCTCCACATCGTGGAGCTCTCCTCGATCCTGCTGTGCTCTTAGTTTATTTATGTTGTCAGTATTCGTCTTTTTCTCTCCGCTGATCCGAGTTCAGCTCAGTCACAGCGCCGGGGCCAAGTTCAACTGCAGTTAATCTTTTAGAAAACACAGTACGTGCCCTCCTGTAATGCTTTGACATGTTTCACAGTAAAGGTTTTTGTTTTGCTGAAAGCGGTACATGATAGAGCCCAACCAAAGTACAAGTACACAAAAGTAAGACGGCTGTGTTCTTCTTTTAAAATACACCTTGGACATTTTTATTTGCATTTAACTTTATTTATAAGGACAATACACATTAATCAACATTTCTGTAAGTGCGGCAGTTCAACTGTAGTCCTTTTTTTGAAATCTATAAAAGGACACCATGAAGATAACAACGGCTACCTCAAACAGGAGAGCAAAGTAAAACAACGAGGGAATGGGAAATGTTGAGCGATTCTGAATAGAAAAACAGACGTCACGTCGAGGCTCGCCTCTGTTTCCCCGGCTTCTGTAACGCAGTGAAATCTCTCACTGAGCATTTCTTTCATCTCTCTGTTTGAAGAGGTAAAGCAGCTTCCTGGGATTTACTTTACATACTCTGAATTTACCACTGCAGCTACCTACATCATCGCACCATGGCTTCCTCTTCCTCCATGTCTGAAGAAATCAGACTTTTTTTTTTTTGGAGTTCTCCTCGTCTTCATTGCCTCCAATAGAAGTACATAGATATCACGCTGTTGCTTGACTGAGAGCATCAAATAGCAGCGAATACTGCACTGAACAGATACATATCCATTTTAGTCTGTTTGACTTCAGCTTATGAGGAGGGCAGACGGCACGTTTGAGCGGCTTGAGCGCTCCCGTAACAGTTTTAGCTGACTCACTCCTGCATGAGAAGGAGGAGAGAGCGCCGTGCTGCCGTCAGAAGTTATTCTGTTTTATTTTCCACACCGAGAAAATACTCTTGTGGTGTGAGTGTGTGAAGAGTGTCAGTTGCGTGTGTCTCATGGTCAGTGTGAGAGCTGGCAGCCCTGTCCAGTTACTGTGTTCACCATGTTTGTGCTGCTCCAGATCGTATTATCGTATCAATCTTCAGTCAGATCGAGAAAAAAGTGTGCATGTAAATGCAGCTTCTGTGAATCTTTTTTGTGGTTGATTAGTTATGTTCCCGCGTTGTCTGACAGGTGGCCATTATCCAGTTTAGTGACGACCCCCGCACCGAGATCAAGCTGAACTCGTACGCCGACAAGGAGCGACTGCTGGAGGCCATCAACAGGATCAGCTACAAGGGAGGAAACACCAAGACAGGTGAGTGAACAGCAGGAAAACACACACACACACACACACACACACACACACACACACACACACACGAGGATCACTGTGACCTGCGTCTGTAGAAGAACTGCTTATGAGTTATTGAACAGAGTTTGTTTTTGCAGTCTGGTCAAGATTTAGGAAACATATGAAAGCAGTCGGGACTTTGAAACAAACCGTGTACAAGCACTGTGGCTGCAGCAGATAAAATCCAGCTTTTTCCCCACAAACAAATCATCTCAAAATCCAAGAGAGGCACCTGCGGGACAAATCACCAGTTTATCCTGAACACACACACACACACACACACACACACACACACACAGACACACACACAGACACACACTTTCGATTATCAATACTTACTAAGCAGCAGGCAACCACACACAAAAAATTAAATCTGTCTGAAAGTGTGTGTCTGCTTTTGTGTGTTGTGTCAATACGTCTGTAAGTCAAACGGTTGCAGGTTATGTCCCTGTGAACACGTGTCTTCATGCATACATTCATGTAAGACACGTTTACATGAGAATGTGTTTGCACGTTTGCATTAATACCGATGATCTTGTATAAAGTGCACAGAAGCCTATATTTCTGTAGCGTGTGTGTGTGTGTGTGTGTGTGTGTGTGTGTGTGTGTGTGTGTGTGTGTGTGTGTGTGTGTGTGTGTGTGTAATGAGAGGAAGTCTGTGGGGAAGCAGGGAGAGGTGTAGTCATTAATCAGTGTTTACAAAGCCGCGCAGTCACTCTCTCCTGCAGGGACGGGACTGCAGAGAACAGATTTGTAACGGTGTCGCTGCTGTGTAGGAATTCTCCCTCTGCTAACGTCACACTGGAAAACACTAATCCTGCTTTCTGTCAGAAAGTGGCAGTTTGGGGCGTTTAAGAGCACTCAGTCACCTCGTTCTGCACAGTGCAGTTAAGACCGTATTTCCCAGTATTCCCACAGCCCTGGAGGGCGTTTGATCACTGGATCTGTCTGACAGACCTGGTGCTACTGGATTTCCTTTATTGAAATGTATTAACCCTGCCGCAGCTCCATTAAACATCACATCCCAAAAACAAAAGAGAAAAAAGAACTGCAGTCAATATACAGGCGGTTGTTATAAATTTGAGAAACAAATGATACTTTGTCTTTAACATAATACGCAAAATTAAATTAAATTTAGAATAAAATAAAATGCTCCCGGCTGCACTCAGTGTCTTATGTAAACCTAATCCTGCAGTACAAAAAATGTTTTTTAAACTAAAGCCTCATTACAGTGTTTCCAGGAACAGCACATTTTACTTGCCAACGTACACTAGAGTTCTCATTTTAATGTAATAGTCATTTAAATGTGATTTGATTTAATTATTAAGTGCACCTGGGATCCTCAGTGTGTTCTCATGTCTTGAAACAGCCCTAAAGCTCAGCGGTTCAGTATTTTAGTGGTATTAGATGTGGAACTGGTCCCTGACCGCTGCAGAAAACAACTCACAGGACAGATCCTCTTTATTTATTCTGCCAGTCTTTTAAAAAATCAGTGGTCGGCTGCTGGCTCTGGTATTTCCCTGCTGGGCCGCTCCGAAGTTCGTTTACATCAGCATGCTGTGGACCTATTATCACAGCCTGTCATCACACTGAATGCTACATTTTTTGAGTTAAGTTGTCCTCCCGCATGGACATCTAATAATTAATTTGCATGAAACCTAAAATTCAGCTGTCAGTGCTTTTTGCCACAAAACAAACAAAAGATGTCAGATGGAGGACAAACAGATTTTTCAGTGCAGACAAAAACAGCTGGAGCAGCAGGAACAGCAGCTTAAAGGTTACTGCAACACAAAGCTCAGATGCAGCAATTTAATAAGCAACAAATTAAAATCCTGCAGTCTCAGAGCAACGCGAGAAAAAGATCCTCAGTTCAAATCAGCAGAGGAACATCATCAACTTGTCTTCGGGATAATAAAGTTGAAGTTTAAATGAGTTAAAGGAGGAATGTACAAACAGCAAACATCTTTATTCCAACCAGAGACAAACAGAATGATCGTAATAATCAGAATCAGAGAAAGCGTTAACATGGTTATTAAAGCGCTAATATTTTCCCAGTAAACAGATTATCAGAGATTTCCACCACACATCTCAACCCACTTAAAAATTCCCTTTGATTGAAGCAGTTTAATTCTGATTATTCATGAAATATTAGGGTCCATGTAAACACACGGTCTTTTTATTTTATTTTATGTCGGTCTGTCCTCACGCACGGCCATCTGTATACACAGTCTCAGACCTCTCTCTTTTTTGCTCCTTATCCTGCATACCCATCAGATGCTTTATCCTCTTTTTTTATTTTCCTAATTTTTTGTTTAATTCTTTCTTTTCTCGGCATTGTCTTCACTTTTATTGCATGTCTTTGTGTCACTTTAAAGAATCTCTTTTCCCTGTTTATGTGTCCCTGCACTTGTCTTAACTTGTTCTGTTATCACTCCATTTCACAATAAAAGCAGTTTTAAAGAAAGAAAAAAGAAATCAACATATTAAAACAAGAACTTTTTGGTACCCCACTGTACCGATGGCAGCATCAGTGTCTGCCCTCCTGCTGGAGGCCTGCACTCCTTCTTCTGTTTTCAGGACTCTGAAGAACAGAAATAATTTAAAAGTTATGTATGATCACAACATTTAGCAGAATGATCGTTTCCTCCGTCCAATCAGGTCGAGCCATCCAGCATGTGAAGGAAAACATCTTCACGACAGAGGGAGGAGTCAGGAGGGGAGTCCCCAACGTCCTCGTGGTCCTCACCGACGGCCGATCTCAGGATGACGTCAACAAAGTGTCCAAGGAGATGCAGATGGAAGGTCAGAGCTGTGATTTTTTATCATTGCACAAGGTGTGAAGCTTAAAAAGATTTCACAAAGATTTTTTAAAGCTGGCTTTTTTTTGGTTTGGTTCCATCGTTTTATAGTCACTGAAGCATCAACAGAGAGAATCAGAAACACTAAATTTCGTTTACATTGAAAATATTTACATCATATTATGTTTTTTTAAAGTCGCAAACATTTATTCAGCCTTTAAAAGTATGTGTGTTGGCTCAAAGGTGTTACACCACAAGATCTCTTTTTTATTTTCATTCAGTAAAAGAACATTTTAGCAGTGGTGTTTTGTTTTTAAGCTCTTTTTCTGGCCAAGACAGGAAGCAACGTGAGTTACAGATACAGGCAGACAACAGGGAACAAAAATACAAAATCATAATACACAGCACCAAAACAACAATATAAAACGCAAAAAGACACAAAATAAAGTTACCACAAAGAAGGACTAAAAAGTGTATTAATAAACGCTGTGAATGTGAACCATAAAAACAAGAAAATGGAAAGACCAGCTAAGAAACACGCTGACATTGGCATGTAGAAAACTCCAGGTGTAGGAAGAAATTTACTTCCCTTCAATCCTCAGCAGCACAGCAGCGAAAAACCTCCTAAATTAAAGAACTTTTCAAATCACAATTCCTTCTCCAGTAAGCAGACAATAAATGCTAATAAAAAGGTTTTATGTGCCTGCGGATCACATTAATACGATAAACATGTAGTGCTGATGTAAATCTGCTGTAAACTTCTAAATTTCAGAGTGATTCTTGTGAAATATTTGCTTCTCATCGCTCTTCTTCTGGTTGTTTCCCCGTTAAAGACTAAAGTATTTTCCCCTCTCTGTCTTCCTGTAAAGGGTACATTGTGTTTGCGATCGGCTTCGCCGACGCTGACTACGGCGAGCTGGTGAGCATCGCCAGTAAACCCAGCGACAGACACGTCTTCTTTGTGGACGACCTGGACGCCTTCAGGAAGATCGAGGAGAAGCTGGTGACCTTTGTGTGTGAGGCCGCCACCGCCAGTGAGTACCCAAACCCTCATCCGAGGTCGTCCACTTTCTGGTTGTAGAGTAACGGCGATCACGGTGCTACATGTGACAGTTATAAAGTTTGAAATTATTTGACTGTGTTTGTTTTTTCCTTCCCAGCTTGTCCATCTGTACCGATGAGCGGCAGCGCAACACCAGGTAAAAGATCAAACACGAGGCTTTGAAGTATCGATACAGAAACCAGGGAGCAGCAGAGATAAAGCCAAAGAGAAACCCCAGAATACAAATGCACTTCAACAGAGCCTCGTGTTTAAGTCCTCTCTGTATGTAGTACATTGTGTAAAGCCACGAGAAGACGAAAACAGCCCTATTAAAAACACAGTCGTGCCTTTGCAGGTTGTTTTTGGTACACCAGTAAGAAGTGCGTTGCTATAGTCCAGACACGAAAAGACAATTGCAAATTTTTGGCATTTTCCAGGAAAAGATAAGTTCTAACTTTAACCAACTACCTCTCTTAACTTTATTGACTCAGAAGATAATCAGTTAATTGGATTAGTAAGTAATCAGATTACTTTTCACTGCACGGAGTTCAAGTGCTGAAACAAAAAAGTACTGTTCAGCATCTAAGCAGAAGCTCAAAAACAGAGCAGTGTAGAGTCGTGTACATATGTGTACTACAAATAAGAAATCATACAGTAATGAGTATATATGAATTGCTTTATGTCTGTTTCTGCGTTTTTTGCGTTTGTTTTTTGTTTTTTTAAGGCAGCCGTTTATGTCCAAATACAGATTTCCCTCGGGGCAAATAATCAAATCTTGAATCTTGATTCTTGAATATGCTGGATATAAACATGTGCTGCAGATAAGAAGTACTGCAGGTACATGTTTAATGTATGAAAAAATGTTATTACATAAAACTGATGCCGTAATTTTTACTGTTACAGTAGAAAATATATTACACACATCACACACACACATACACTCCAATATTATTACAGTTTCAGGCCCCGCCCTCGAGAAATAAAAACAAAACAAAATGTCCTCAATGTAGCCCTAAAACTTTGTTGTACAGTTGGAGCTGGAGGACCCCAAAATGAAAAAAGAAGAAGAGAGAAATCAATTTAATATAATATACAGGTAAACTTACTACAACTACTATTACTATTAATACTATTACTACTAATGATAATAGTAGTAATGATGATAAACGTTATTTCTGTAGCACTTTTCTAAACCATACAATCTAAAAAAAAAACAAGGTAAAACATCATCATTCTCAGACGATGCAGTTAAAATATATTATGTTGCATTTATTTGCAGTGGTGACACTTTTTGGATGCACCAAACTGTCTTCAACAGTGATGATTACATCATCAGCTGGTCCAGCTCTGACTTAAAATGATTTTAACAAGTTAAAATTGCTCCTGTGTGTCGTCAGGTTTCCGTATGATGGAGCTGTTCGGCCTGGAGGAGAATCGGTACGGCAGCATCTCCGGTGTTTCCATGGTACCCGGCACCTTCAACACCTTCCCCTGTTTCCACCTGCACAGCGACGCTTTCCTGGCACAGCCGACCAGGTACACTGGATTTCATCTGATCGGCCGTACTGTTATTTAGCCCCAGTCTTGTGTAATTGTCAAAATGTTCAGTTTTATCATGTTTATTAAACCTCTTCCTGATTTTATTTTTAAATCAAGTTAAAAATTTGGGCATTTTAGTTTCATAGTTTTAGTCATTAGATTATCCATCAGTCCAGTTGATCCAAAACTGATGATTTTGACATTTTAGTCAAACATAAGATTTTATCTTATTATCTGATGAAAAAAAACAATGTAGGGATGATATATGATAGACTGAACGACAGAAAACTAAACTCGAGATGCAAATTTGCCTCGCTACAGGAAGTTCACGTTTTATTCGCCACATTGCTCGCATTAAATTAAAGTGACAGGGACGAAAACATTTGCCAGTGTTGACTATGTCATGACCACAGAGGAACTGCTGCATTAGGGAAAAAAACTATAGTGTTTTGTCTCATATTTTTTGTCAACAACAATAAAGATTTTCGCAAAGTTCTTATAAAAACTGCATTTTAGTCCCACCTTTTCCAGTCAGTAATACTGCATGATAGTACAGTCACAGTAGGTGTTTAATAAGTGTGTCATCATCAAGTGTTGTTATAGAAAAAGAAACATATTTAGTCAGAAAAAAAATTGAACTCGGGCGCAAAAGTCTCCTCTCATAGATATACAAGGTACCAGCGCGGCCTTAAATTTAACTTTGAGAACCCCTGTGGTACCCTGAAGTACCATGATTAAGAGTTCTGATATCTCTGCTGATAACAGATAGCATCCATAATCCAGAATATCCACGAGATTAAAACCACGAAGGCCCCTCAGCGTGTCCTTGGGTCTGACGTGTCCTCTCTGGCTCACAGGTACATCCACCCTGAGGGGCTGCCCTCCGACTACACCATCAGCCTGCTGTTCAGACTGCTGCCCGACACTCCCGAGGAGCCCTTCGCCCTCTGGGAGATCCTCAACAAGAACAACGAGCCGCTGGTGGGAGTCATCCTGGACAGTGAGTCCGACCTCCCTGCTGTGGGAGCGTCTGCTTCTTGCCAAAATCATCGATATGCGTTCATGTGTTTCTCTTTGTTATTTCTAATATATTACCTCTGAAAAAACAAACTCATCACAACCAAGGGACGCCCACTTTTGTCATTCAGGAGTAATTCAGGTGAAAGCTGCTGAGTTTCATCATGTGAGGAATCATCCCGGTTTTGGTTGTTGTTGATATTTTTGTGTTTTCCTGCAGACGGAGGAAAGACGCTGACGTTCTTCAACAACGACTACAAGGGAGACTTCCAGACGGTCACCTTCGAAGGGCCGGAAATCAAAAAACTCTTCTACGGCAGCTTCCATAAGGTGAGAATCGCTCCCATGTGACAGACTCCTGACACACAGACCGATCACAGGCGAGGCAGCTTTATTTACACAGCAGGTACATACAATACAGCAGGTACATACAATACAGCAGGTACATACCATACAGCAGGTACATACAATACAGCAGGTACATACAATACAGCAGGTACATACAATACAGCAGGTACATACAATACAGCAGGTACATACAATACAGCAGGTACATACAATACAGCAGGTACATACCATACAGCAGGTACATACAATACAGCAGGTACATACAATACAGCAGGTACATACCATACAGCCATTCAGAGCTTTACAGAGCAAAAACACACGAACGCCGTACAGGACACACACACACGGACAGTAACAGTGAAGAGGCAAGAGGGAGATTTCTTTGTCATTCTTTAAAACGATAATATAATAACATAATCAAAAATGCATTTTGCACATCTGTATCATGGGACAGGAGTGTACAATATGACGTATCAAAACATGAAATTATTCTAATTATAATAATTATTATTATAATTATTAAATCATTATGTAACAGGTAAACTCCGGCACACTGTCCGACTTTAACATTTATTTGCAGGTTGGACAGTGTGTGGGACTCCACCTGTTACATACCTGTTTTTGAATTAATGGTATCTTTTATTAATAATAAAATAATTCAAGGTAACATTAATAATGACATTTCAAAATATATGTTAAAAATAAATCAATTTAAAAAATCACCATATATATTGCTTAATTTTTGCACAAATCTGTGATGGAAACCCACCTCTTATTTGCACAGTATCCCCTGTCTGCTCCTCCTCTCTCCTCTCTCCTCCTATTTCTCTCTCCTCCTCTCTCCCCTCTCTCCTATTCCTCCTCTCCTCTCTACTCTTCCTCCTACTCCTACTCCTCCTCCTCCACCTCCACCTCCACCTCCTCCTCTCACTCTCATCCTGTCTCATCCTCCTCCCTTCTCCTCCTCCTCTCTCCTATTCCTCCTCTCCTCTCTCCTCTCTCCTCTCTCCTCCTTCTACTCCTCCTCCTCTTTTCTCCTCTCTCCTCTCTGTAGTGTCAGTGTCAGTAGTGTAGTGTCAGTGGTGTAGAGTCAGTGGTGTAGAGTCAGTGGTGTAGAGTCAGTGGTGTAGTGTCAGTGTCAGTGGTGTAGTGTCAGTGGTGTAGTGTCAGTGGTGTAGTGTCAGTGTCAGTGGTGTAGTGTCAGTGGTGTAGTGTCAGTGGTGTAGTGTCAGTGTCAGTGGTGTAGAGTCAGTGGTGTAGTGTCAGTGTCAGTGGTGTAGTGTCAGTGGTGTAGTGTCAGTGGTGTAGTGTCAGTGTCAGTGGTGTAGAGTCAGTGGTGTAGTGTCAGTGGTGTAGTGTCAGTGGTGTAGAGTCAGTGGTGTAGTGTCAGTGGTGTAGTGTCAGTGGTGTAGTGTCAGTGGTGTAGTGTCAGTGTCAGTGGTGTAGAGTCAGTGGTGTAGAGTCAGTGGTGTAGTGTCAGTGGTGTAGTGTCAGTGGTGTAGTGTCAGTGTCAGTGGTGTAGAGTCAGTGGTGTAGAGTCAGTGGTGTAGTGTCAGTGTCAGTGGTGTAGAGTCAGTGGTGTAGTGTCAGTGTCAGTGGTGTAGAGTCAGTGGTGTAGTGTCAGTGGTGTAGTGTCAGTGGTGTAGTGTCAGTGGTGTAGTGTCAGTGGTGTAGAGTCAGTGGTGTAGTGTCAGTGTCAGTGGTGTAGTGTCAGTGGTGTAGTGTCAGTGGTGTAGTGTCAGTGTCAGTGGTGTAGAGTCAGTGGTGTAGTGTCAGTGGTGTAGAGTCAGTGGTGTAGTGTCAGTGTCAGTGGTGTAGAGTCAGTGGTGTAGTGTCAGTGTCAGTGGTGTAGTGTCAGTGGTGTAGTGTCAGTGTCAGTGGTGTAGTGTCAGTGGTGTAGTGTCAGTGTCAGTGGTGTAGAGTCAGTGGTGTAGTGTCAGTGGTGTAGTGTCAGTGGTGTAGTGTCAGTGGTGTAGTGTCAGTGGTGTAGAGTCAGTGGTGTAGTGTCAGTGGTGTAGTGTCAGTGGTGTAGTGTCAGTGGTGTAGTGTCAGTGGTGTAGTGTCAGTGTCAGAGGGTCAGTGTCAGTGGTGTAGTGTCAGTGGTGTAGTGTCAGTGTCAGTGTCAGTGGTGTAGAGTCAGTGGTGTAGTGTCAGTGGTGTAGTGTCAGTGGTGTAGTGTCAGTGGTGTAGTGTCAGTGGTGTAGTGTCAGTGGTGTAGTGTCAGTGGTGTAGTGTCAGTGGTGTAGTGTCAGTGTCAGTGGTGTAGAGTCAGTGGTGTAGTGTCAGTGGTGTAGTGTCAGTGGTGTAGTGTCAGTGGTGTAGTGTCAGTGGTGTAGTGTCAGTGGTGTAGAGTCAGTGGTGTAGAGTCAGTGGTGTAGTGTCAGTGGTGTAGTGTCAGTGGTGTAGTGTCAGTGGTGTAGTGTCAGTGGTGTAGTGTCAGTGGTGTAGTGTCAGTGGTGTAGTGTCAGTGTCAGTGGTGTAGTGTCAGTGGTGTTGACTGATCTGCAGTCACTTCTGTCTGCTCGCTTTCAGCACAGCTTATCCTGCTTACCTTTTCACTTTTTCTTCTGCTGGCTCTGTGTACGTGCGTGTGTGCGTGCGTGCGTGTGCGTGCGTGCGTGCGTGTGTGTGCGTGCGTGTGTGTGTGCGTGTGTGCGTGTCACTGCATACACAGTGGCTGTTATAATCCTGGAGGACCAGTACAGTACTTTCAGGTCCCACCTGACGAGTCTGTGTGACTTTTCTATACGTGAGTGCAGATCAGAGGACGTCGTTAATTTGATAGTTGTCTCTGAACTTTGGAGAACTTTAGTAACTTTCGAAGATAAAAAGCCCTCTCCCCCCCATGGGTCACAAAAGTTGAGCTTTCCTTAGTGTTGTAGCGCTTTTCACACTTAGCAGATAAACTCTGAATGTTTCTGGCTGTCGTAGTTTTTTATTTCCTGAAAAGCTGACGTCTTGGAAATGTGACAAGAGTGTAGAAATTTCCTTTAGCGAGGTTTTCAGACTGATGGAGCAGTGATGCTTCACACTTCACACTCTCAAACAGGATTTATATCACCGCTCTGCGACGCTAATGCAGGTCGGAGGGAACTCTGCGATGCCTGTAAATCTGTGTTTACGCTCACACACACACACGCGCAGTAGATACAGTAGCACACTTTGTGATTACAGCTTTACAGCTGTCTTTCCTGATATAGAATAAGCCACCGTGACTACATTTATTTCAGCCTCCAAAGTTACAGATATTTTTACTCTAGAACTGCAAACATCAGTGAATACAAAGAAGTCTTTAAAGCCACAGTTAAACTTTATGAAAATAACTTTTTGTAATATTTGCTGAAACTCTCACAATATTCTGAAAGAAGTCAATGAGACTCATCATCAGTAAAAAGAAAAAAATCATGTCACTCCTCTTTGTTCTCTCTTTGCCTCTTTTTGCTAAAATTCACTGCAGCTTTTGAGTCTCTGACGCAACTGTCAATCATGTCACTCAGAGCTCGAAAACTGTGAACATGTTTGTGTTCTGCAGGGATGATCCCCTCACTCTCTGTGTGGGGGCCACTTTTGCAAAATGAGGCCAGGATTTTAGGACATTTATCGGATTGTATCACATATCTAGAATTTTAGGGCCTTTCTCAGGTTTCAGGATAACTCCAGAAATTCAGGACGTTTCTAGAATTTTAGACATTTCTAGGATTTTGGGTTGTTTCTAGGATATCTTTGAAAAAAATCAGATTTTGACAAGAATTCTGTAAAGTTTGAACCTGCTTTTAATTCTGTTAAATACTTTTCTACAAAAATATTGCAGCTGAGGCTCTGGCGGATCATCGATAGGTTCATTTTTTAGACTGCATTGTTTGTCAATCTCTACATCTGAAGTGTGTCACAATCCACAATCTACAGTGACATAAAGGCTGCTGCTGTTCACCTTTTAAACGAGTGAATTCACTCAGAAACAGTCAGTGTGAACGAGTTTGTTCCTCTGCTGGAAAATCACTTTGACATTTACAATAAGTTTCACAGCAGCAGTGAACTTCAACTCAACAACCGACCAAACACACACTGAACACGAATCCTGTCCTGCCGCCTCACTGAATACTCGGCGCAGCCTCGACAGGCACGCCCATCATGTGTTAGGAAACCAGCGCTGCAGGGGGCACCAAAACAGCCAAATATGATCATCAATACTCATAATCAGAGAAAACAGAGTTATGCTTGTTCTCTATAGAAAAAGGAGATTTAAAAAAAACAATAAAAAGATGAGAAAAATGAGAAACATGCAGAGACAATCCAAGATATTCCCGAAAAAGACAGAAAGCTCCCAGAGCGTTTTCATTTTTCTCACTTTCAGTAAATACGGCAGGAAACAAACAAGAGAATAACTTTTACAAACTCGTCTCTGCTGTCAGGCGAAGGCGTGCTGACGGAGGGAGGTTAAAAGGGTTCAGACGTGAGTCACTGACAGCAGCAGCTCGCAGCTCTGTTGCCGTTACAGGAGAGGAGGGTTAATGATGATGAGGAACCACTCAGCACAGACAGGCGGCGTTTCATCCGCCTCACCGTTCAGCACTCCACTGTCCGTGACGGTGACAGAGCTTCCTGTAATTATAAATAGCAGTGTCGCTCAGGGAGGTAATTTTAGTTTCGTATCCACGTGCGCTCACGATTTTTGTCCCAGTTCCAGCTCTGCTGCGGATTGCGGAGCTATAAATGTGCTCTGTCATAAAAATGTGAAGCCATTTATAAAGAACACAAGCTTGTAAAATTTAATACCGTAAATAAAATCATTTTTTATCCTGAATGAGCCACAGACTGACTCAACATGTTGTATATTGTTGGTTTTTCATTAAATCAAGATAAAACCTTTGCAGTTTGTGTGTGTGGGCGTGTGTGTGTTGCGTTTGTGTTTGTGCCTATGTACCGGATTATAAGCAGCGTTCCCTTCAGTCATGTGGAGCCTTAAAAAGTCTCCCCGTATTCTGCCTCTCCTTTCATGTATGCCACGTATCTGACAGTATGTTGTCGGATAATAAATAATATATTATACAATCATAATATATTGTCAGATAGTATATTGTCAAAAAGTTTAAATCTGATTTGTTTTCAGGAAAATACTTGGGAACCTTGTGTAAGGTTTGTTTTTATTAACGCACTTCTTTCATCAACTATTACACATTTTTACCAGAAAAGGTTTAATCAGAGTTTTTCTGTAAACTTAGACTATGGCTACAACTAATGACTGTTTTCACTGTCATATCATTTGGTCTTTAAAATGTCAAAAAAAAGTGAAAAATGCCAGTTCCATTTTTTCAAAGTCCAACTTGTCTTTAAGTCTTTAAATGTCTTGTTTTGTCAGTCAAAAAACCCAAGCATATTCATTTTAATATCATTAAAATTTCAGAGGCTGAAAACATTTTTGCAATTTTGCATGAAAAATGATGTAAACAATGAATCAGTCATCAAAATTATCATTATTTTTCTGACAGTCAACTCATCTGTTAGTCAGCTTATCATTGCAACTCCATTTAAAACATTATGCCAAAGTTAGTTCAGTTTTGTCAGTTGTGCTTTTATGCTCCTTAACGTTGTTGTTTTTTTGTTTATTTATTTGTTTTTTTACCCTCACCTTTGCCGTGTCCTTCTCCGTATGTCTTGTTGTTTATCTGAGTCTTTGTAGTTGTAACGTGCACCTGCTCAGGGATTACAGATCATGCTTTGATTCGAGCCTCCGGTCTGAGCTTCTGCTTGATCGACTCGCTCTGTAACGTTACAGCAGCTCACAGGAAGAGGGCGCTGTTCTACTGCAGCGTCCAGAATACAGGAGAGAGGACACACTGATCCTCCTCAGGGACATCTGGAGTCCATAAACTGTAAAACATGGCTGCACCTGACCTGAGCAGGCAGGCAAATGGCCGGAAATCAAGAAAAGTATTATTCAATAGTAATTAATTCAGTTCATTATTATTCAATAATAATTAATTCAGTAATTATTCAACCTGCCTGAAACATCAAAATGATTAACCGTCAAACTCTGATGATTAATAAAGACATTTTATTTTGTTGGTGTTCAGCACTAAAAACAAATTTAAACACAATTGAATAATTGGATGTTTTCTCTTTCTCACAGCTTCACATCGCAATCAGCAAGACGAGCGCCAAAGTGGTGATCGACTGCAAGATGGTGGCTGAGAAAACCATCAACGCTGCGGGAAACATCACCATCGACGGACTGGAAGTTCTGGGCCGGATGGTCCGCTCCCGAGGGAACAAGGACAACTCTGCACCGGTGAGGACGACACGCACACGCACGAGCATCAACTTCATACACATGTTCACGTGTTAATGTAACTGTGAGACGGGCTTTTATGAAAACTGCTGCGGAGAAACAACCAAACTTACACGATCGTCTTCACGTTGTTCATGTTTTTGCTCTCTGCGTTCGACCGCTTAGAATTTCCTGAATATTGATGTTGGTCTTTGAAGGAACCACTAAGGAGAACAAATATTTAACAGCCCAGTCACAAGAAGAAAACGTCATTGTACGTTTCTGCGAACCCTGTTACACTTGCACATTTCATAAATATCACATCGGTGTTTCCAGAGTGACGTAGCACGAGCTGACTCTGTCATCAGGAGCTGGCGGGGACGCTGGATGACAAGTAGGCGAGATTCCTGCCAAGCTGCAGACCGACATTTCAGACCACCAAACCACAAAACCACCGGCGATCTAACAAGTTGTCTGTTTTACCAGCAGCTTTATATCCCCCCAAAGAACCTGGCATTGTTTTTAACAAAAATATCACTGCGTTTGCAGTAGGGCTGAACCTATTTATTCGGCTAAGCGGGTTCAGCGGGTAGGTTTTCGAGTTTCAATTTAGGCATTTGGATATTCTTTTTTTTTTTTTTGCAGAGGACAAATGACATTTCATTGTGATCCTGCTGCTGCGCCTGTGACACACACAGCGACAGGCATGGTCATTTTACCCAACAGTGATTAACGGGTTTATTAATGGAGTCGAGCCGTTTCTGTGTCGGTGTGAGCAGCGCCGATAAGTTTCCCCCGCAGCTCAGCCTGAGTGGAGGTCTGTCCCGCAGCGCAGAGCAGGTGAATTTAACAGTCGGAGTAATGAGTGCACTTATCCTTTCACTGATTACTCTCGTTGCTTTTTGGGTTTTTTTGGTTTTTTGAACTTTACAAACTGTGAAGTGTCACAAAGCTGTCGAGCAGTCAGAGGCGCACCGGGCTCTCTCTCACCTAACACTGAAGCTCGGTGGCACACGGTGGCTCTCTCACCTGACACCCTCATAATTTGGGGGTCGGGATCCCCTCTCTCCCTCATCCATGAAGCTCACGTTCTCTACCCACCTGATGGTGACGGTGCCGCCTGGAAAATGCCCAAAAACAGGGTACTTGATAGGATGATTTTCTGAGATGACGTCTGAGGGACGGGAACACTAGTTGAAGCTTCAATCAGGAAACATTTACTACGAGTAAGAATATAAGTATACAATTTTGATTAAAATTACAATGAATAGGAGTACAAATAAACAAAGACGACATAAACAAAGACAAATACAAAGAACGAACCAAGACGAACTATAAATGAAGATGAGTGCAGCAACTGCTCGGGTCAGCCCAGACAGAGACAAGACTAAAAGTGGACTAACTGACACAGATCACATGGAAAGGTGGTAGTATTCATACAATGCTGTGACGTAGATGGTTGTAGTATTTCTACAACGCTGTGACATAGATGGTTGTAGTATTTCTACAATGCTGTGACGTAGATGGTAGGTATCAGTTACTAACATGTCCGGTACAGGACTTCTTTTGAGGAATGAGGCATGTGCAGTATTTGTGTTGCTAAATTTGCTGGCACTGGTCCAGCTCAGGTATCTGTGCTTCAGCATCACTCGTAGACACTTTGCCATATATAGGTGTGTGTTAAAAGATACATACTTCTTGTGGAAGATGCATAATCATACAAATTTATACAGTACTTTAAGCCAAAATATGATGTTTAGTTTGAATGTATCTGCTGCGTAATAACATACCAATGTGACTCATCTGTGGTTTGCAGAAACGTACAGTTTCCACATTTTCTCTGACAATTTGGGTTGCGTTTAGATATGAGGGAAAAAATTAAAAGCAGCTTAATGTTCTTGTGTCACGCCAGTTTCAAGTCACTGCAGGTGGATTTTCATAGTAAAGTGAACTGAATGTAAACCAACAGCTGCCAGGGAGGAAGGAAGCCTATCAACAGCACCATCGTGTGTCCGCTTGTGAAGACTTCATCAGCTGAGCGTGCCAAAAATAAGATCCTTGAACTGATATCAGATAAAACACCCTCCCTCTGATTGACTAGATCACACTGATTTTTCTCTCTGCAAAATTAGTAACTGAATGAATTATAACTCGCAGTATTTGATCTCATGCTGTTGCAGCGGTTTCATCTGTGTTTAATTTTTTTCATCAAAGCCGAGCCGTTTCCTCATGCAGTTTTATGACTGCAAACAAATCAATTTCCAGCTGCTCTCCTGCAGAAATAGCAGCGAGGCGGACCATGTGTCTGATTGGTTTGATCCCCCTTTGAAGAGAAAATCCTTGACAGTGACTCTGCTCTGAAGCTGAAAAAGTCCACTCACGTGTCAAAAAATCTCCAACAGTGTCATTTTTAAAATATTCCCCCTCAGGCCACAGCTGTGTTAGTCACCAGCAGCCAGGCTGTTTTTTTGTTTTTTACAAAAGAAATCAAACTGCTGCTCTGAGCCTTTAAGAGGTCGTTAACTAAGCTGCTAAGTCTTTCTTTGATTGACTGTACGCTCTGTATGCACATTAACAGCCTCACAGTGCAACACGGTTCTTGAACCAGAAACAAGCAGCCACAAATTTAGAGGCAGATGAGCGTCTTCTTCTCTCTGCTTTTGTTCTTTGAATCTTTCTATAAAACGAGATGTGTCTTCTGATCTCCCACTGGGTTTTAACCCCCTGAGTCATCCGGAGACTCTGACTAATACTCTAATTTTGTACCTTAGAATTCACCACGCCTAATTAGACAAACTGGAAACACAGAAATCTGCAAAAAGCTTCAAAGAAAAGCTGTAAAGCAGCGCAATGTTTTCTTTTCTGCGTGCATTCAAGACAGGATTATGAATTAAAGCCTTATTTGAACTAAAATAACCTTGGGACATCCAAGAGATTTCTACACTCCAAAATCTGAAAAAGTTGATTTTACTTAAAAAAAAATCTAGGAAACCGATTGCATCAACAAATGTATGGAAATATATCTATAAATATAAATGTATGTTTATTTTATATCTGATTATTAAGTTTATCTCTGTTTTGTTTTTAAAGTCTTTATTTAAAGTTTACAAGCCACAAATGGCTTGTGGCGATACCTCCCCAAATCAATTCTGATAATCACAGATAAAAAGAAAAGGGCGAAACAAGAAACTCTTTAGTCCAAGCAGTAATAAAAAAATGACAGAAATGCACAAATTACAAAAACAAAGTTAGTATTTACAAACTGAAAAGCATTAAAAATGAATCAGTAAAGTCTTTTGCAAATTAGAGTCCCTTTCAGATTTTTTCTTTCTCATAATTTAGACGTTGATTGTAGTAAAGTGACTTCTGCTTTCTTTCCTGCTGCTGTGAATCTGAACGTTTCGGGATGCATCTACAGTGATGACGCGACATTTTACTTTATTCAGTCAGGAAATTACAGATGTTGGCTTTGGGACATGAACTCTCTGAGTCAGTTCGGAGAGATTTTTCTTTGTTTTGTGTCTGTATGTAACACTAAAATAACCAGTCGTCATAGTTTACGAGTCAAATGTGCAGAATTGTGCAGCCGTGTTGTCATGATGCTGGAATT
This sequence comes from Plectropomus leopardus, assembly GCF_026936395.1. Lineage (NCBI taxonomy): Eukaryota > Metazoa > Chordata > Actinopteri > Perciformes > Serranidae > Plectropomus > Plectropomus leopardus. Next base: position 32,406,163 of record NC_142192.1, on the reverse strand, counting down.
TGTTATGCTGCTACAAAACCCTGAAAAACAAAGTTTTCCAACACCGTCTTCGATACCACAGGAAAAAACACGAACACTGAGGGCATTACATTTTCATTTCACTGTTTTTTTGTGTCCTGCGGGATGTTGTATTTATATTTATTTTGGTGGTTTGCGTATTGAAGTTTTGTGTCTCTCTCTGACGTGCAGTTCCAGCTTCAGATCTTTGACATCGTCTGCAGCACGTCGTGGGCCAGCAGAGACAAGTGCTGCGAACTTCCTGGTCTGGTGAGGTCAAAGTTCACTTCATTGTTTACTCCTCTGTCTGTTCTTTGCGCACAAAATAGATTTTAACAATAAAGATCTGTTTAAAGGAATGAATGGATCATTGCTATGAAACAGACATTTTAACAGTTTTGGTTTCAACACAAACGGATGAATTTGAAATACATTTTAAAGGAAACAAGAAAATAAAATCTCATTCAGTTCGTTTTAAACGTCATTTAAAATGATCCAGCATGTCTCCCTTTGGAGGACGATTTTGTCTCTGTGTCGTCCTCAGTGTCTCAGTGCTCGTGTACTGTAGTTCACTCAAGCTGCGTTTCACTTTATTGAAGAGTCGAACCACAGATCATCGTTTTTAACTCTCGTTTTGTTTTACCACGGATGTTTTAACGAATATGCAGCAGATTTTGTGTCATGTGATTCTGCCTCTAACCTGATGTCAGCACAGACTGAGGAAATGACTCCTGCTGATCATAAAAATACAATGTAGTGACAAAGAAAATGATCGCTGATCAGGCCACTAAGCAAATCCGACTTGTAGTAAAGTAATCTCGCATGTAGGAAGAACTCTTAGAAAAATATCACTTTTTATATAGATTTACTTCTTTAACAGGCTTTGATATGGAGCTGTACGTAGAAACAAAGGCAGGAAACTTGGAGGTCAGAAAACTAGATTAGGTCATAAAAAACTACGTAAATATAAGCTCTGCGCTTGAGAAGGGGGGATGTTTCGGTACGGGTTAGATGGAGGGAAGTTCACCACAGTTCACCTACACTTAGTACTCACATTGTTTTGATACAAAGCTGGATAAAAACTGACCAAACGTCCCTAAAGCCAGAAATACACTCGTCTCCACTGTCCTGTGTGCAAAAAGGTTCCATTCAACAAGTACTTTTACATCATGTTTGTCGTCTTTGAAAGAGTTTTCGTAAACCTGGCAGTGCTGTGATGGAGTATGTCGTCTTTTTAGTGAAAATGAGCCGAATTTAGGTAAAGTTTTCACATGAAAAGTTTAACGATAACCTTTCAGCCAAAACCAATAATTGCATCACTGACATTTCCTGTTTCAGGAAGCAGTGTTATCTAAAAATAGTGTTTAACGCCATGACATCAGAGATTTTCCTTTAACAGCCACACATCCACCTTTCTGCTTTGCTTTTGCCATTTATGATCATTTCATCATTTATCATGTCATTACCATATATACATATTTTTAATTTTATTTTTGTTTTTGTGTCATCCCCATCATGCTGTGATCATCCAGAGGAAGGAGGTAGACTGCCCCGCCATGCCCAAAGCCTGCACCTGCACCCAGGACAGTAAAGGCCCCCCCGGCCCCGCGGGACCACCAGTGAGCCTCACACACAGACATCAAGCACTTTTACATTTATTATCACTTCATGAGTCCTGGTTAACGCAGTAGATCTTACAGTGATACTACGTTTACTTCATGACACTGCAGTGACACTTTTTTTTTTTGACACATTTTCATATATTACTTATTTCTAAACATCTGCTGCTCATTAAAAAGGTCTTTTAGGACCCTTTTGCTCATGAGACACTTTGATTTTTTTAAGCTGTGTGATACATAAAGTCACTTTTTTGCTTAAAGAAGTAATGTGCCACTTTATTTAGTTTTAGGCTTTTGTGCTGCCACTTCAGCACTGACTCTATTTTTATTTCATTTTTCATTTAGTCTCGAGGACATTAATCAGCAAAACTGTAAATATGACAGTGTTAGCCAAAAGGCTGATTGTCAGCTGTTGTCCCTCAGGCTAAAGTTACCTTGGCTTTTAACCCTTTAAAGACCTCAGCTATTTGCCTTGGTTTCTTTCCGAAAACACAGGAAGAAGGCAATGATCAGCTTAAAAAGAAATAAACCCAAAAATTAGCAACAAATTAGTGAAAAGTTACCCAAACAATAGCAAAAAGAAAAGTTAAATATAAAACAACAACAAAATAGAAAAATAAAAATAAACAAGGAAATTAAAATGATAATAATTCTGAAACATAATTTAAGATATGTAATTATGATAATTATTTGTATTTTTTGGGGGGGTGGGGGGGTTCCCTAGCAATTTTTTAAAATGTGGTTTTTTCTGTTTATTCAGTCTTTCAATTTGCATGACATTTTTTGCCAAGTTGCTCATGTTTTCAAAGAACAAAATCAAACCAGTTTATTTAAGTGTCAAAGGTTTGTGAGAGGCGTCTGAACGTTGCACAAATGAGGTGACTTAGGTTTGAATAGAATAGAAAAGATCTTTATTGTATAAGGTGATATTAATACCTGAAGATGAGAATCGTGATTTCGTTACCTGAGAGTGAGACGTTTATATCGAAAAGCAGCGGCTCCTCGTCTAGAAGAACGGACAAAGCAAACCAGAAATGACAGTGTTGACAAAACACTTGATTTTTGACATGAATCTGCTTTAATTCAGTGTTTTTACCAGTTTAGATCAGCTGGTCTGTTTGTTTTGGGGGAAAAAAACCTTCCAAACAAAAATCACTGAAGGAATTCTGACCAGGAGAAATGTCAGCTGGTTGCAGTCTGCACCCCTCAGTGCTAGAGGCCACTGAATCCCCTCCAAAGCAACAATTAAACACTGAAAACTAAAACAGCAGAAAGCAAAACATCAACTTCTGAACAGGATATCAAGAGGAGCAAGGAAGCCTCACGCAAAAAACAACATGTGAAATTCAGGCAATTAAAACAGAACGTGAAGAAGGCAGTCAGTCCGAGTGTCCACATGCTGAAACACACTGACGCCTGCAGCCACGCGGGTGGATGGAGACACCAAACATCAAAACATGCTTCATGTGCAGTTTGAGTTGCTTAAATTCATTCACTAGTGTTTTTTGTCACTTTTTTAATTTTGGCAGATTAAAACTGATAATTCTTGTATCTCAGCTGGTGCACACGCAGCGCTGAGACACCGTGAATCTGAACGTGTTAACGGTCTCTGATCATCTCTGCTGTTTGTGTTGGGAACAGGGAGGCCCGGGAATCAGAGGAGCCAGAGGGGATCGAGGAGAGCCAGGCCCAGTGGTGAGTGTTAAAACTGAGACCAAGTCATGACTGTCAGCTTTTACTCTATTTCATTTCTTTGTCGTGCCTGTTCTGAGAAAGGGTGACGTTGTGAACAGGAAGTGGACAGTACAGGAAGTTCACTCGGATCTGTCTTTTATCTGGTTTCAGATAAAGTTATTGCCACCAAACTGTTTTTCACTCAGGGTGCTCCGGTCGGGTTTTTGTGCCCACCACTGATCACTGAAAGCATTAACGGCCAATACAAACCACTGACCTGTTTGAAGCTTTCTGTTTATCGTGTAGCTTATATTCACTTCACAACATTTTATGTTATGTGTGACATTTAGCAGAGGAGGGAGTGTCGTGAAGTGACAGAGAACGCGAGCGACATATTCAGCTCTTTCTGCGATTCAACTTAAACCACAGCAGCCTCCGCTTGGTTTGAAGAGCTTAGAGCTTTACAACTCGTCGAAAGATTTCTGTGGAGTAAAATAAATAACATTTTAGAATAAATGCTTAATGGGCACAACAAACCACGTTAGATTTTTTTTTCCTGAGGAAAAGAGTTTTAATTTTGTCAGAATTTTTTTTTTTGTTCTGTGTCAAATGTTCATGTCAGTTTTTAATCGTGTGTAAGTCAACCTCATCTTGTTTTATTTGTTTTTGTTTTTTTCCGGAGGCTGGTCAGTCGGAGCACCCTGACTTTACAGTTTGGACTTGTTGCTTCTCTTCTCCCTCTCATAAACCTCAGAAAGTTTCTGTGTTGTGATTATGATTGTTATTTTTGTTTTTTTTCATCAGCTGAAATACACACACATACCATCATTTTCATCGTTCTTACAGAAGCCCTTTCAAATCTGCTCTCGCCCAAAATAAGAGCAGACTAGCATCTAGTTTTACTTTTTTGATTTTTTTTATTCAGGTAAGTTTCGCTGAGTGTGTTGTTTGGTAAATGAAATATGCATTTAAAAAAAAAACATTTGTTTTTCATTGTTTGCCAATATGTTTACAAGTAACACTGCCTGATGCTGTGAGTGCTTGCAGCACAGCTGTAGGCACACACACACACACACACACACACACACACACACACACACACACACACACACACACACACACACACACACACACACACAGAGGATCTGTCCACTCACATATGCATAAAAGTAAAAGGACAACAGTGAATTTGGTCATAAATCTAATTCTGCCACATTTTCTTTATTAAATGATTTGCAGTGGTTGTAAGAATGAAAACAAGAATTACATCAAAACTGAAAACCAAAACTAATCACAAAACAACAACCTGAAAAAATAAAATAAAACACAGTATTTCCTAAAAAACAAAACAAAAACACAAACTGATCCAACACTACAGAAAAAGGCAACATTTCTAATAAGAAAACACAGTATATAAAAAACAATCATATCAAGAGCACATTTCAGATTAAACAATTACAACAAAAACATGATGCAGAAAACAGAGCCTCATTTCAGAAAACACAAGACACCAGAAAGAAAAAAATCACACCAAAAATCACAAAAAACAGCAGAAAAACAGCAACAATTCAAAAATAAGAAAACTGAAAAACACACCAGAAACATAAAACAGAATTTCCCTACCACCCCTTACCCCCAACACAGAAGCATTTCAGAAAACACAAGACACCAGAAAGAAAAAGAAATCACAAAAAACAGCAGAAAAACAGCAACAATTCAAAAAATAAGAAATTAAAATAAAAAAAAAACACCAGAAACATAAAACACAATACCCCTACCACCCCGCCTCCAAAAAAACAACAAACAGAAAACACAGAAGCATTTCAGAAAACACAACAAACCAAATAGAAATATATGTCAATTTAAAAGCTAGTATTTCAAATTAAACACAAAAAAGGAAACACAGATAAACCAAACAGATGATGTAATTACACGTCATTTCACTTTGACTGGCCAGAAAAGGTAGGTACCCGCTTTCTTTTCTCCTGCAGTTTTTTCCCTTCACTACACATCCTATAAACACAGAGAGAGCCAAAAGCATAATACACAAACGCAGTATTTCATAAAACAAATCAACACATTCAAAGACACATTCCTGAAAATACAACAACGAAAACACAAAAACTGAGAGGATTATTTCAAAAAGCAGAAAAGGTAGGTACCTGCTGTCTGTCTTGTTGCACTTTTCTATTTCTCTATCCTGTAAACACACACACAAACACACAAAAATACAGCTTTTGGCTCACTTCTGAAATAGCTGAAGACTTCAAGTACTTTGTGAAACACTCAACACGGTGCAGCACCTTTTTAACATTGTTGTCATCAGATTTTTGCATCTTTTCTTTGGCAAACATTCTCTCTCTTAATCTGCCTACTTCTCACCTGAAGTGTTTTCAGAGACATATTTTAGTGCACTGTTTGACCGTAATATGAGACTTTGTGATCAGAAAGTTGGTGTAATACTGTTTCCTTGATTGTGAGAAACGACAGCTGAAAAACCTCTGATCAAACAGCACAACCATGAGCTGCTGATCAAATATAAATATTGTTACTGAGCTGCCTCTTTCTCACCTCGGATGTTTTCAGAAACGTATTTTAACTAACTGTTTGACTATGATACAAGATTTTGGTAGCAGCAGCCACCGTGTTATTTTCGGATGCGACAAAACTAACTTGCATTACCACCAGTGGGGACGTTGTTGGTCCGATATGACGCAGTGCACTCTGGTCGTTAGCAGTTAGTCTGGTAGTAGCAAATGCCACAGCCCTTTTTCTCTTCTCTTTTTCTGGTCAGAACCCATTTCAAAGTTTTTGTGTTTTTATACTGCATAGACAGCATATTTTTGTGTAAAGACCATCTTTCTGGCAGTGAAATACCTCTTTAACTGCACATGACCCTCTGTGGGGTCATGACCCCTGATGTGACAACAACACATCCGAAGTTTGTGAAAGTCTCATAATGCAAAGATAGAATTAAGATGTCTTGTTTACTGTACTTTTAGTTATTATTGTAACTATTTGTTTGTTTTTAACGACATCTATTGCACGTCTGTCCGTCCTGGAAGAGGGATCCCTCCTCAGTGGCTCTTCCTGAGGTTTCTACCATTTTTTCCCATTTCAGGGGTGTTTTGGGGGACTTTTCGATGTGAGGGTCTAAGGACAGAAGGATGCCATATGCTGTACAGCCCTCTGAGGCAAACTGTGCTTAGTGATGATGGCCTTTATTCATAAAATTGACTTGACTTGACTAGGGCAGGGTGATATGGCTTTACAAATTGTGGCCTTTTATGGCTATATTGTGATGCACCATATATCAAAATATTTTTAAACGCGCTTCAAACTAATGTTAACTACTAAAATAAAAAATATATTGTATGAATGGCAGTTAAGTGAAGTTAAATAAAGTACAATAAAGTTAAAGCTGCTAATATCAAATAATACAGTTAAATACATTACTGTTAGAAAAGCATTTAATAAATGATAGTGTAAAGTGGTCAAAATGAAAACTCTGCAAAGAGCCAAACCAACATTAGATGTAAAGTCTCAAACTGTGAGAAAGTTCGCAGATAAATTAATTTGCTCAGCGTGGGATCATTTTTCTGATAACTATCAATGATTTCTTATCTGCTGTTTGTGACTTCATGAGCAGGAACAACATTTCCTGTGTCATGAACGCGATAAAACTTCTCTCAAGTCACTGTGACGGTTGTAACTAAGCTATAGGAAAACTTTATGAAGTATCTTATACACAAAAGTCTTTATTTAAAGTTAAGTTGTTTGCTGCTAGAGGTGGGCTGATATGGGGCAATTTTTGGCCCAAATGTCCCTATTTTCATCTGCAGTATAAAATGACATGTATAGAGTTGTTATTGCTGCTTTTAGATAATATCAAACAATCTGTTACATCAACAAATTCCCAAATAATATTAGTGTCAAATGACTAATGGTTTGAATAATATTGAAATGTATCACCCAGCTGTAGTTACAATATTAACTTTCCATTTCAATTGTTTTTTTGTTGTTTTTCTGCAAAACAGACATCCTATGTGTATGACATACTGTATACTAAATTTACCATAACCACAAATAGCCATGGAGGAATTTTTCAGCTCACATTTATAATTCTTTATTTTAATATTGATGCAATGACACAACAACACTAAACAGGACGCCCAGGACACACTGAATTATGAAAAACATTACATTAACAGCACATTAACAATGAGCCCATGCTTTCTAATAAAAAGGTATATACAGTGAACTGTACAGTGAAGTGTACAGTCAGTGGTTACACAGTTTAGTAGTTTTTGAGATGCTATATGAACAGCAGCAGCTTCAGGTGAGCAGTGCGACAGAAAGAGAGTGAGCAGAGCACCGGCTTCCTCAGATCATCAGTGTGATTGAAATGTAGCATTTAGTTTATGCTGCTGTGAGAAACATACGTCACGTGAATCTTGAACTGCTTCATCCAGCTAACAGACATTTTTAATGCAGAAAGGTCGACAAGACTGTAGGAGGGTTGCCTTTAGCCTTTAGGCGAAACAGGCGATTCCAAAATGAGAGGAAAAGAGGATCAAAAGTCAGCCATTTCTAGGTCTGTATAAGTGATACTTATGTTGTCTCCACTTCCTCAGATCTTCCATGCACGAACGTAGCTGAAGCTGTGACCCGCTGTAGCTTTTGTTCAGGTTGTCATATCGGGTCTGTAGCTCGTCTCAGCAGTCAGGTTGATGATTCTGGTTTGCGCCTGGTTCAGACTGATATTGAGCTGGTCTCTTTCTGTCATCACAGTTTTTTTGTCCAGGGTGGCTAAAATATCTGGTGGGAGCAGAAACAAAAGAAAAAGCTAATTAAGGACTTTAAGTCATGCAGATGATGAAGTGAGGGCAGTGTTAAATTACTCGCTGCGTTTCATTGTTCGTTTTTATTGTTTCATGTTTCAAATTGTTTGAATAACTTTTCAAAAAAAACAAGAATATGCAACTTCGTACTGCATTATCAGGAATTTTTTTGTTTTTGCATGTTTTATTGCCAGAAGTGTATGAAGTATGAAACCCCCTTCTGCTTTGATATGCTTTGATTGTTTAATTAAAACTGTTAAATTTACATTTTTAATTTGCTGCTGGTAACAAAAATTAACAAACTAACCAGGAAAGAGTGACTTTATGTCATTAACACTTGTTTCTGAGATTTCTGTTCTCAGTGAGATTTCCAATTTCCAACAAAATCCCTCCAACTCTGTTTTTGTTGCTTCTCTTTTTGCTCTCTCCCCACATGTGCACCATTCAAAGTTTGCTGGGGCACCCAAACACCACTCAGACTGGCAAACAGTATGTCAAGGTTGGGGAATTACGAGAGCACAAAATAAAGTTAGACATGTCCTTAAAATGAAATCCTCACAGCGTGTGTAGATCCCAGCCAATATCAGAAGATGCAGCACTCCCAGAATCACAGCAGTAGCTCCGAAATGTCTTCTTTTGGCAGCTGAAAGAACATTTGGAGTTAGTGGTCCCACAGAGACAAAGTACAGGAAAACATGTGAAGCACGTTTGAAGTGACCGTTTGAAATTATAGATCATTCATTTGGGGAAACTAAATTACATTAACATCTCAGTTAACTGGGAATGATTATGTTGTATTCACTTCAAAAAAAAGAGTTAAATGATTAAACAGTTTTTCCTTGTGCAGTATTTAGGTATTATTTTGTACTCACTGGCTTCATGGCACCGATGATCAGTACAACTTTGTTTCAGAAGGTCTTCGTCCTCGTAGAGCTGAACTTTGCTCCTATTTTTTGCTCTGTTCATTTTGTCTACTCTGCTAAATCTCACATTCAAACTCAATTGTGGCGTTTGAATGTCTTTTGACATCTCGGGAGGTGAGAGAACTTGAAACTAAGTGATGAAACTGTTTACTGTTTGTTTCTCTGTCAGTTCGGCAGCTTTTACATGTATCAAGGAAGTATTAGCAGCAGACAAACCACAACCACAGATGTACACTTTTATTACAGTGGGGGGGGGGGTGTCATTTTGCCGTTTGTCCATCTTACAATTATTTTGCTAAATTTCAACTCTTAATAATATTCCGATGGAATAATTAAGATATTAACATTGATATCACTGTATTAAAAATCCAATTACAGGGTACATTTACCACCTTTTATGTGGATGTCCAATCTGAACAGAAAGTTAATGTTGTCTGTTGAAGCATGAAATTCATCTATGAATGTTGTATTGATTAAGAAAGCTGAATCTTCATCACATTATGTTAAGAGCTTAAAATGATAGTGTTTAATGACAGCAGAACATGATAATACCACGCAGTAACGTAAAATTAGGTTATGTACTTCTGTAACAATGAATAACTTAAAAAATGTCTTTTGGTTAGACACGGGACACAAACCAAGAGTTCCTGGGTCTAAGTCCTGTATTTGTTTGGCCTGTCCACCACCGACGTACATTTTCTACATAGACTACATCCCTCTTTATGCTGCATCACCTGATTTCCTCCTTTTCACCCAACATATAATATGTCATGTTTTGTATTTGTTTTTTATTTTTATTGTTTATTTGATTGACACGATGTGAATTCACAGTAAATCTTCAGCTTGTCACAAACAACTGATGTTTCACTTGTAGAAATTAGAACTATGGCTACGTTTTTACTTATTGCACAAACATCAACAATGAGCACATGCTAGCCAATAAAAATGACCTCAACATGTAAGTCCAAAATCATGCTGAAGTTCAACATTTAATGCTGTTTGTGTCAGCTGCTTTGACGCAGTGAGTGCGTCAGCTTCATTTAACTCTTGTTTAAACTTGGTGAGGAGATATAGTTGAGATCATCAGAAAATGAGACCAACAAGGTTCAAGGGGATAAACAAACACATTTATTACTGTGTGTGTGTGTGTGTGTGTGTGTGTGTGTGTGTGTGTGTGTGTGTGTGTGTGTGTGTGTTGGGGAGGCATGCATGTTATCCAACTTAGAAATGAATATTATAACTATAGTTTTGAAAATCCTATTAATCAGAAATTTCACCACTTTTAGTGTGAAAAAGCAATAAATTCCTTAGTGCATGCTTTAACAACCTTTCTTGTGCTTACGTAGTTGTACATGTACCAAGATGCATTGCTTGTGAGCTTCTGATGGTAATAGCTACTAGCCCACTACTCTACAGATATTACTTTGTTGGCCAAAACATAGTGTAGCTGAGATTTATATGTTGCACTTTTATTCTGCACATAATGACCTTTATTTTTTTTTTCCGGTTGTCCATGTCAGCATGTTACTGCTGCATTCCTGCCATTTTTATTTTTCACAAAAAAGCCCAACTTAAATTACCTCAGAGCATGTCATGAAATGGAAAGACACCAAAACCATTTAGTGTGGTGTTGGGTGGCAAAAATACTTAGTTACTTCCTGTGCCGTGTCATTAACCTGATAAAACTGCTCTCAAACATCTGAAATGATATAAATGCAATAGAAATGAATCCCACTTTATAGAGCATGTTATACAGGAAAATGTTTAATAAAGATAAATTGGTTGTACTCAGAGGAAGGCAACGTCAGTAAATTCAAATAATTGGCCATTTTGGCCCAAATGTCCCCATTTGCAGTATATAATGTCATAACATTTTGAGATGTTATTGGTGCTTTCAGATGATATTTAACACTGCATGAAAGGAATAAATGAGAGAAGCATAAAGCTGCATCACATTTCAATATGTCCAAGATATTATCAGTATTGAGTGCCAACGTTTGAATAGTTTTGATTCATCACCCAGCTTTACTTGTTATTCTCTGGCCATTAATATCAGTTTATGTCTGTCAAAACCAACATTATTCTGAATTTACAATGACACACAATTAATCCTGGAGGAACTTTTAAACTTGTATTAAAGTTTGTTTTTCTGATATTAAGTTATTTGCAAGCGCACTGACTACTTATATATGTTGCAGTTAGAAGAGTACGTAAGTTTATCAACAGACAGGTTTTACTTTATCACTGCAGAAAGGTTAACAAAAATGGCAGCTCAGCAAACGTATACGTCCGTCTAAAATGGGGAGAGGTGGGTGAAGGCCCCAAACAAGTCGCCTGAGTAGGAGACTCTAAATCGGGAATAAAAAGAAAAAGTAAAGAAAAAAGTAAAGTTAGTGTCAGATTTGCAACACTCAATGAGCTGTTTGCTCTACAATCATTCTTACCTGCTCTCCATACTCTCCACCATACGCTTCAGGTGATTTCGGTCGTCTTCTAACTGTCTGTAAATCTTTCTCAGGTTGTTGTATCTGGTCTGTAGCTCTTCTTTTTCTTTTGTGAGATTGAAGGAAATTCAGCTTTAAGTTTGCCCATATTAACATGAAAAACGTAAATACAAACTTTTCCTATGGTTACTTTAAATTTTTTTTATTTTTATCCACATCTCTGGACGTTTTTTTCCCTACAATATCAGATGCAATTCTGAAGCACGTTATTCATATTTCCTTATATTCATATGAGGTGTACGTCATGATGTTTCAGATTTAGGTATTACTGCTTTCGTGGGACAAAAAGTCATAACAATTAATAACTAAAAGTAAGATCTGTTTAACAACCACTCTCACCTGCCATCTTACCCTCCAGCCTATATTTTTCATCCTCCAGCTGACTGTAGCTTTTGTTCAGGTTGTCATATCTGGTCTGTAGCTCGTTGATGCTGGTTTGCGCCCGGCTCAGACTCATATTGAGCTGGTCTCTTTCTGTCACCACATTTTGTTTTTCCAATGTGATTAAAATGTCTGGTGGGAGCAGAAACAAAACAACAAAAAAGCTTAGAGCATTTAGATGTAAAGTAATAGCAGTGTTCAGAATTTAAACCTATTTTTTTGGGGAGGGGGGGTTGTACCCATTTTTCATCATCCTGCCTGGTGAACTTTGGTTCACGCACAGTTAAATGTTTGGCATTGCTGGTCGAAAACCTGCAATGCCATTATATTTGCGCCCTTCGGTTAAACTTGAACATAAATGAATAAGGTAGGAGGTAAAGCTTAAAAACATGCCAAGAATTACCCCCAAAAAGTAAAACAACAAGTGACATACCTTGCAAATCATCAGTATATTTGCCCATTAGTCCAACCATATAGTCTCCGGCACACAACCCACCAAGTGAGGAAAAAAACTTCTGTGCATAGTAAAGCACATCATCCAACAAAAAGTTCACACGCTGAAAATCAATGCAGCTGAACGTTTCGGTTTCTGTTGGCATTGGAAGGAAATTTTAGCAAAGGTACCACCAGTCTGCGTTTGCTCTGTGCAGGCTTTTATCTGGAGGGTCCCTGGCGGCCATATCGTCTTGAAGGGCAGACTCAGCATCTCTCCACATTTCTTCTTCTTTCATATGCTGGTCTGATTAAATAGAGCTGAATATCCCGGCCAGCCGAAGCACTATAAAATGTACACCTGTCCATAACATGCTATTTCCGCTGTAGGAAACTTAGCTGGTTTGCATTGCAGTTGAAGAGGAAAAGGAAGTTCTGGACCCTGATTAAGATCCACATCCAAAGGCCTCTTTAGCCTCATTAACAGTCATTTCTGACACGTGTTTTAAGGCATCTACTTGCTGGAAAGTGATTTATTTAAATGGTTTCGGGCATTATTCTATTATTGCTTCCTAGAGTAATTTATTTATTTTTTTACAAAATTTTTGAACAAATTGGCAAAGAGTGACTTTGTGCAAGAAACAAACACAGTTCATAGATGTCTACTCTCGATGAGATGTGAAAGAAGCAATTTCTAACAAAAATACCTCCAGCTTTGTTTTTGCAGTCTCTGCCTGTGCGTTTCCACCTGTGCACCATCTACAATTTGCTGGGGAACCGAGACATCACACAGACTGGCTAAGAGCTTTACAAAGTCAGTAGATTACCAAACTGTCAGAGGACAAAACACAGCCTGTTACTGAATAAAAATGAAATCCTCACAGCGCATGTAGATCCCAGCCAATATCAAAAGATACAGCACTCCCAGAATCACTGCAGTAGCTCCAAAAGGTCTTCTTTTGACAGCTGAAAGAATAATTTAAGTAAGTTTATCTACAGAAATGGTATACTGTTGAATATAAACGCAAAAATAATGTTTATGTGTCTTTTTAAAATTCTGGATCTTCCTTCAGTTGTGCAAATCTGTTCATTTAGAACTATGAAAATTTAACTCAGATGGAACGAAAATGCACTTTAACATGCAAAAGCTGTTAAGTACATGAATTGAATGAATGAAACATGAATTGCTCAGGCTTTAACCAAACATGCAAAACCATCTTGTACAATATTTGGTTTTTATTTTATACTTACTGACTTTATGGGACAGACGATCGGTAGGACCCTGTTTCAGAAGGTCTTTATCCTCGCACATCTCCACCTGGCTCTCCTCTTTTTCTGATCCGTTCTTTTTGTCTCCTCTGTTAAATCTCACATTAAAACTGAAATCTGGTGAAGAATGAATGAGTGCAGACATCCTGCGAGGTGAAACAACTTAAAACAAAGTGATAGTAATAATTACAGAGTTCAGCAGCTTTTAAATGTATCAAGGAAGTAGTAGCAGCAACACAAACCACAACCAGATATACACATCTAGTTTGACTGAGTGTGTGTGTGGGGGGGGGATTCCTATTAAAGGGAAAACGTAACTTTTATGTAGATGGTTAATATTGTCCGTTGAAGAAAAAAATTAATCTCCACTTTGAGCACTTACTCTTTGTTATTTTATTCTTTATCAGTGCAACTACTGATGGTGTGACTGAGGGGGAAAAACTTTGAATTTTAGAATATTTCTTTTTAAAAAACATTGAATAAGAGTTTTTTCTATGAGATATCCAAATTTGGGTTATATGTATTATTTTGGATGTGCATTACGGTGTGCATACGAGTGCATTATTAACTAGTTTTCTGAAATGTTGTAACTAAACCTAAAATGCAGAAGCCATTTCTCTTGTGGCTCTTTTTGGCAGTTACATCTTCAGGTGCATTACCACCACCTTCTGGACTGGAGCTGTACTGACCCTGATTTGCTTGTAGTTTAGGAAAACAAAGACTGAATGCAGTCAGGGGTCAGGTGTTAACAAACAGGTATTAAACTGCACCTGGATTTAATCCAGATTTACGGCGTCTAATCTGAAGCTCTGCGCTAAAATTAGAGAGCTGTTTGAAGAAACAGCCTTCTATTTCTACATTTGCCAACGGTGCAGTTAATCACACATTAATCACACATCAAGTGCTCTGCTGCTCTGTCTCCTTCAGACAGAGTGCCCAGAGAGTGTGATGCTCTGGATAACCAAACCAACAGCGCTCCGAATTCACAAACAGTCCAGTTTGTGCCAGAGTGTGCTCCAGCACTCAGAGTGTTTCTGAACGCACCCTTAATGTTGGGTTTAGCCCCTGAAGCTGGGTGCATGGAGGAAAGCAAAGGAGAGACTTTAACTCGCAGAATACAAAAATATTCATTAACCATGTGAACCAAAGTAAAGACAACTTGCATTGACATCTTTATATTAACTGATTAACTTTATATTAACTAATAATCCTGTAGAAATGTAGAGTAAGAGCACATGTTGCCTCCTTATCTGGATGACCTCTAACCACATTTTTCACTGTGAAGGGCAGAGGAACAATATTTATGTGATTCAGGTTATTTATCATGCAACACAGAATAAACAGTTTAACAAATGTAAAATGAAAATTGGTCTAATTTGGCTAAGCTGTTCCCAACACCACCCATACTCATCAAAGAAGACGAAACATCTATTTCTCACAGATCCAGCTCTTATCTATAAAATAGTCACTTTGTGTCCACTGTCCTTGTTGGTTGCAGCACGTTGCCGCCTGCCTGTAGTTGTCATCCTGTGGCAGTCCTGGTGCCCAGAACCTGTGAAGCGTAAAAAAGAGTCAAGTTTCACGGCTGAAACTTGTGAATATAATCATTCAAGATCAACTATTAAAATTAATTTCAAGTATTATTTTGTCTGATATTCAATAAATTAATTTTAGTAACAGTTTATTTAGTTTTGTAAGTTGATGACATCTGTAAAGGCTACCAATGAACGAACAAGTCCTTGGTCAGTATTTCTATTTCTCTGTTATTTCTGATTTCTGCTTTCAAACTCATAAAACTTAACAGTAACTTTTTTTGTTCCATTCATGGAAGCAGACAATTCAAATCAAACCACAGGTTATTTGGTACATTACATTGCATGATCGAAAAAAGGGGCAGGAAGAAGAAAATCTTATTTTACCAGCTCCTTTCAATAAAATAAATCAACAAATAAAAGTAGATAGTCTGTCCATCAGTTGCTTAGCAGTCAATACTACTTAGAAAAAAATCTAATTATTATGTCCTTATACATTTCTGTAACTGAGAGATATTGATACCAACCTTTAAATCATTCTCTGAAGTATTCCACAGTTTGACATCACATACTGAAATACACATTTGCCTTAAAGTAGTTTGGTAGTTTGTGCGTACTGATGTTTAGAATAAAATTTTCTTCTATGATCCTCGTCCTCCGAACTCAAAACAAAATATTTGTGTACCTTTTCTGCTCATAGTTTAATTTTTCCCCTGAACACAACTAACAAAGTAAATGTCATGTAGATCTTTAAGTTTCAGTGATCCTTGTTGAACTTGGTTGAATTGTGACAGGAACAAAAAAACAATCAGATGTCTCACGTTTGTGCCTGCGGTGATCCGTCCACCCACTCCCATATATATTCTCTGTCTGTCAGTATTTCCCATAGTCCAATCCAGGAGTCTCCGCGCACATTCAGCTCAATGACAAACTTCTAGTCGTTGAGAAGAGACAAAAATCAGCCACAATAAACAGACGGGGATCCACTGTTGTACACCACACACTGAGGACTGAACACAACAGCATGGTAAATGCATGTACAAAACATTTCATTTTATCAGAAAGCATTTTAAAAAGAAAAGTAAACATGTTGTAGGTTTTTTTCCAAGCAATGAAAATAGTCTTTATTAATGTGTGAACGTAGAAATACATTCTTTACCCCTGAGATTTTCATCTATGAAGAGGTCTTTCTATTAATCAGAAGGTTTCTTTGGTAATTATTATTTCTGTCATTGTTTGTTACAGAAACATGGCTGGGTGAAGATCAGACCATCTGCTTCTGCTAATTCATTTTTCTCTCATTTTTATTCAAGACTTCAATTTTCATGGCACACTCACCTGTTCCTCTTTGCTGTTTATAACCACCAGATCTGCTCCTCTCTGCTGACACTCTTCTCTGCTTCCCTCCCAACTTTTCTGCTCATCAGATTTAAAGTAACAGCTGCATCCAAACCTTCTCCATCCATCAGGACACCATTTGCCTTCATGCCAAACAAGTGTTTCAAAGATAGATTTAATGTCATTCAGTGTCAAAGTGATAAAACTTTAGTTGGTTAAAGCTCTGTCATGCCCTCCGTGTTTCCCTTTTAGTTTTTTCACTCTATTAACACCTTAATTTTCTCTCAGCCTAACAAAAATGTTACAATTGCAAAAATATTCAACAGCATGAAACAGTTGAAATTAAAAATAAGACAGTCACATTATATGAGGTCAGTTTGTATAATGCAGGAGTTTGCTGTTAGTTTATAGACTCTCACCTTCAGTTTTGTCCCTCAGCTGCTTCACTTCATCCTGTAACTGACTCTGATTTCTACTCAGCGCTTCATAACTGCTCTGTAACTGACTGCAGTCGACTGCTATGTTTTGAGAGAAACAGCAATAGATGAAAGTGGGACAATATGAAAATATTTGTGCTCACTAAGTAGTGTGAAGTTATATTGTGTGTTTAGTGGTGTTTTCAAACCGTTCTTTCTTGACATCAGTTCTTGGAGTTGGCTGTAGTTGTTGCTCAGTTGGTCGTACCTGGTCTGCAGCTCGTCTTTTTCCCAAGTGACTGAAATATCTAGTGAGAAGTGCAACAAATTACAAACACAATACATATATGTGTGTGTGTGTGTGTGTGTGTGTGTGTGTGTGTGTGTGTGTGTGTGTGTGTGTGTGTGTGTGCGCGTGTATGAAATGTATAGAATTATAGCTTTCAAGTGTTCACAAAGTGATGTTATCTTTCCCTTACTTTCCTTTTAAGAGTATTCTCTTGACTACTGAGGACACCACGAATCACAAAAGTCATGTGTGCTGATAAAACACACGGACATTTTCCTGTTTTATTGAAAGACTTTCAACCAAGACATTCTAGAAACAGAGAGGGACCTAAAATATGAAAGCTTGGATTAAAAACTTCAGTCCTCACAGCGAGTGTAGAGTCCAGCGAATATCAGAAGATACATCACTCCCAGAGTCACTGTAGCAGCACTGAAACACCTTCTCTTCACAGCTACAGGGTTGTTGTGAGTGTGTGGATCTACAGAGGCAAAATATACAGAGAGCATGCTTTATTATTCTTGTTAGAGGTTTAAATTGGCCTTTTTGAACTTTAGACTTTTAGTTAAGCTGTTGTCACTCTATCCGTTTTGAATTATCACTCATTATCTAGTTGACATCGAGCCGCACAAAAACTGGCAGTACCGTCCTGTTTATAGCTTTATTATTTCAGACTTACTGGCTTCGTGTGACCTGAGATCAGCCTGGTGCTCTTCATCCTCTGAGATCTCCACCTGCTCCTCTTCCTCCTCTTCTCTGTTCTCTTGGACTTTTCTGGTGTATCTGACATTCAGGCTCAGATCTGGAGCAGCAGGAGAATCAGCAGACATGTTGAGAGACTGAACTGAACCTTTTCTGCTTTAACTGTTTGTCTTTGAGCTGAGCAGTCGTCAACACAGGAAGTGACATCAGGACAGCCCGCTGACACACATGCACACGTGAACACGTTTATTAATGGTAGATGAAAAGTCCCACTTTAATTAAACTTGACTGAAATGAAAGTATTCAGTTTTTCAGTCATTGTAATCATGAAAACCGTCAGATAAATTGTTTGGAAATATGTTTTAGGTTGAAAAGTAAAGCAGTTTTTTTCCTTGACTCTGACATAGAGGCCATATAAGGTTTGGTCCATATCTGCATGCACACACGTCTCTGGCACAGGAAATGTGATGCCAGTGGACAGTTATTTTTGTAGTGTGTGGGTAAAGGAAGTAAAATGACAAGTTTTATATGCGAGGTCAATCCTTCAATCCTTCAGTAAAACAAGACAAAAGAGATGATAGAAAGCCGTCCTTACTGACACACAGCCAGTGTCTGTGATAATTACCTGAAGTTCAGCTGGACAGGATGAAGAATCAGCTCTGCCACAAAAACAACTAGATCCTGAACAGTTTTTAAGATCTGAGCTGAGTTACTGATGTTAATCCTGTCAAAAATAAAGCCATGACAAAATCTATGAAACATACAGTATGTGTGAAGCACTGCTGAATGTGTAGTAAGTGTTAAATGTGTCATCTTTCTAGGATCTTTACATGAACACCAGTTAATAATTATATTTGTGAGACAAACAGTAATGAGTTCCCTTCCCTTAATTTACAGTTACAGTCAGGAGGCGGGGTTTCCATTAACCCCAAAATGCGGGGGTTCCTCCAAAAAAACTCATTTATCGCAAAAAAAATTACACTTACATCAGGTGGTATTTCAGGCAATTTCAAAAAGCCATATTTTACAAAACTGCAATGTAAACTTTTTTTTGGTGTTCATAGGTCACATGATGCTCTAGCTATGTGCTCACTGGTAGGAACTGGCTTTAATCCAGATATAAGACACTTAACATGACAAGTATTAGATTTAGGGAATACTCTTGTCATGGCCAAAGTCACCATTTAATGACGCACTAGTGACATGAAGCCTCACACTAGCAGGTGAACACCAGCAGCTGGTGACTGCAGGTGTATTTAAGGAAACACATTAAACAAACTCACTTGTTATATAAACATATTCATCAACTATTTAAACCAAAGTGAAGACAACACACTATTGTGTAATTGGGTAATTCCTTCAGGACTGCAAGCTCATGTAGGGATGAATTCTGATAAGACTGTGCGTTATTGTGACTTTCTCAGGATGTGTTGTTCATTGTGACTGTGGTTTAATAAAAAAGAATAAAAAAAAAAAAAAGACTGCGTTATAAAGAGCAGGCGAACAAAATGTATATATTCCAGGTTATGAAGCATGCAAGACAGAATAATGAGATAAAAAGTAAAATTGTAAATTGGTGTAATTTTGCAAAGTTGATCCCAACACCCTCCACCTTCATCAAACAACACAAAACATCTATTTCTCACAGATCCAGTTCTGATGAGTGTCGTACAGGCTTTGCGTCCATTGTCCTTGTTGATTGCAGCATGTTACAGCCTGTCGGTATAAACTATACTCAGGCAGTCCTGGTGCCCAGAACCTGTCAGACAAAAAAAATTCATTTTAACGGGGCTGAAACTTGGGATTATTGACAATTTATGATAGATGTTAAAATTCACTTTTAATATTTGTGTTCTCTTTAATCTATAAATTGATTTTTAGTATTTTTTTTATTTAGTTTTGTAAATTGGTGTCATCTGTAAAGGCTGCCAATGACGGAATAAGGCCTTGTTAAACACTTCCATCCTTCTGTTTTCAGTTTTTAAGGGATTGCACTTTATAACTCGATGTTGGTACAACTTTAAAAAGATTTTTGATTTTCTTATTTCAGTGACAAACAATAACAATGGTGGAATTTTGACGGAAACAAAAAACTTTCATTTGTCTCACATTTCTGTCAGAGGTGATGTGTCCACCCATTCCCATTTAGCATGTTCCCCTTCTGTCCATTTTAGTTGTAGTCCAATCCAGGACTCTCCGTCCACACTCAGCTCAGTGACAAACTTCTAGTAGACAAGAGACAAAAATCAGCCATAACACACAGACGAGGGATCCACTCTTGTGCACTACACACTGAGGACTGAACACAACAGCATGATGGTGAATACACGTACAAGTTCATTTTTAGTTTTATCAGAAAGCATTTTAAAAAGAAAAGTAAACACGTAAACATATTTTCATGGTTTGTTTAAACAATTTAAGTCGTCTTCATTGATGTATAAATATAAACATACAGTCTTTAGCTCTTCGATTTTGATGATTGCAGAGGTCTTCGTACTCATGAAAAGGTTTCTGCAGTTTCTCTTATCTCTGTTATTGTCTTTTACTTAAACATGGCTGATGAAAAACCTGAGATCAGACCATCTGGTGCTACTGTTATATCAACTTTATTTCATGTTTATTCAAATCTTTAATTTTCATCAGGCTAAAAACAGACGTAACAGATCGCTGGCTGTTACATCTGTGATCACTGACGGTGAAACAAACACACTCACCTGTTCCTCTTTGCTGTTTATAACCACCAGATCTGCTCCTCTCTGCTGACAGTAATCTCTGCTTCCTTCCCAACTTTCCTTCTCATCAGATTTAAAGTAACAACTGCCTCCAAATCTCCTCCATCCATCAGGACACCATTTACCTTCATGTTAAACAAGTGTTTCAAAGATAGATTTCATGTCATTCAGTGTCAAAGTGATAAAACTTTACTCTCAGTGTTCAGTTAAAGCCGCCCATCACCTTTTCACTTTCAGTTTGGTAACTCTGTAAATACTTTTATATTTTTCACTCAGGTTTTTCATCACATTTGTCACTTTCTGTTTATAACAAAAAAAGTTTAAGTAACAGAAACCTTCATCAGCATGAAATAATTCCAATTAAAAGTAAATGTAGGCAAGTAATATTACGTACATTTGTATAATTCAGGAGTTTGCTTCTAGTTTTTAAACTTTTCTCACCTTCAATTTTGTCCCTCAGCTGCTTCACTTCTTCCTGTAACTGGCTGTGATTTTCTCTCAGTATTTTGTAGCTGCTCTGTAACTGACTGTAGTCGACTGCCACGTATTGAGAAAAACAGTATTAGATGAAAGTAAGACTATGAAAATATTTATGCTCAGTAAGCAGTTTGAAGTAAGACCTGTGAATTGGTGGATTTTCAAATTGTTCTTACTTGACATCAGTTCTTGGAGCTGGCTGTAGCTGTTGTTCAGTTGGTCGTATCTGGTCTTCAACTCGTCTTTTTCCAAAGTAACTGAAATATCTAGTGAGAAACGCCACAAATAAGACCCAAACCAACAGCACCGAATCATTCGTTACATCAAAAACAGAATTAAATTACTGCCACTCTCACTATTTCTAACTGGAATTTAGTTTTTATGCGTATCTGTCCTTTACCTGCCAAGTATGTTGGCATGTCGTTACTATGGATAACTGACTCGCTACCTGAAGTAATAAGTGTGAACAGGAAACAAACAGGAAATTGTGCTCAAAATGGATTTGCATGCCACATGTTCACTGAAAGAATTAACTTTACAGGTTAATATGTATGTTTATGAAATGAAATGCTCTCTTATCTTCTACACTGAACGACAGCAGTATGATCTTACTGTTCTTCCTAAAAAAAAACAAAGATTGACAAGACACCACGAATCAGACAAAAAAAGTCACATGAAGTGCTGATATAACATATAGACATCTGCCCTTTTTATTATCTAACAGAATAAATCTCCAAGCATGACATTTTAGAAACAGAGAGGGACCTAAAATATGAAAGCTTGGATTAAAAACTTCAGTCCTCACAGCGAGTGTAGAGTCCAGCAATTATCAGAAGATACATCACTCCCAGAGTCACTGTAGCAGCACTGAAACACCTTCTCTTCACAGCTACAGGGTTGTTGTGAGTGTGTGGATCTACAGAGGCAAAATATATAGAGAGCATGCTTTATTATTCTTGTTAGAGGTTTAAATTGGCCTTTTTGAACTTTAGACTTTTAGTTAAGCTGTTGTCACTCTATCCGTTTTGAATTATCACTCATTATCTAGTTGACATCGAGCCGCACAAAAACTGGCAGTACCGTCCTGTTTATAGCTTTATTATTTCAGACTTACTGGCTTCGTGTGACCTGAGATCAGCCTGGTGCTCTTCATCCTCTGAGATCTCCACCTGCTCCTCTTCCTCCTCTTCTCTGTTCTCTTGGACTTTTCTGGTGTATCTGACATTCAGGCTCAGATCTGGAGCAGCAGGAGAATCAGCAGACATGTTGAGAGACTGAACTGAACCTTTTCTGCTTTAACTGTTTGTCTTTGAGCTGAGCAGTCGTCAACACAGGAAGTGACATCAGGACAGCCCGCTGACACACATGCGCACGTGAACACGTTTATTAATGGCAGATGAAAAGTCCCACTTTACTTAAACTTGACTGAAATGAAAGTATTCAGTCATTCAGTCATTGTAATCATGAAAACCTTCAGATAAACTGTCTGAAAATATATTTGAAGTTGAGAATAAAAACTGCCTTTCTTTGTTTTCTTACTTTGACATAAAGGCCATTTAAGGTTTTGTACATGCCTGCATACACACTTGTCTCTGACACAGGAAATGTGATGACAAAGGACAATTATTTATAGTATGTGTGGTTGAGGAACTAGAATGACAACTTTTATATGCAACAGTTAGTATTTCATAGAAAACATGATAGAAAATCTTCCTTACTGACACACAGTGAGAATGTGAGAATTACCTGAAGTTCAGCTGGTTAGGATGAAGCTCTGCTACGTGCGCAATTAGTAACATACAGAGGGTTGATAATAGACCCTAAACAGTGGGAAGAAGCCCAAAATGAAGATCTGACATGGGTGACCAATGTTAATCCTGTCAGAGATAAAGCCATGATGAAATCTATGAAACATACAGTATGTGTGAAGCACCGCTGAATGTGTAGTAAGTGTTAAATGTGTCATCTTTCTAGGATCTTTCCATGAACACCAGTTAATAATTATATTTGTGAGACAAACAGTAATGTGTTCCCTTCCCTTAATTTACAGCCTCAGTCAGTAGGCAGGTCTCCATTAACCCCCGAAATGTGAAAATTTAAATTGCTAATATAAGATCCGCCTTACTGAAACATGTCAATTAAAAAAAAACATACCATTTATCACAAAAAAGGTTTTTACACTAGCATGAGGTACTATTAAGGCAATTTGAAAAAGCCATATTTTCACAAAATTGTAATGGAAACACATTTTTGGATTTTTATGTGTTTTATCTGGGTTTTTTTATGTGTTATGTGATCGCTCACCTAACACGCCTACGTGGCCTTGAATTGGAAATAATGACGGCTAGTGCGGTGGCTGCAATAGAAATGAAGCTGCTGATGTTTTGAACATCCATCGCCATGGTTACTGGGATGTTATCACCAGAGGAGAAGTTGTACAGCGTCACTCAGATATTGATATTGATATTGAACAGCTCTGTAAAACACTGATGACATTCGATGACAAGACTCCTAAAAGTCTGGTGATACCGTATCCATGCATGACAACTGCGTTGTAGTTCAGGTTTGGTTACCATTATGCAACTAAAACACATGAATCCATGTACGCCTCGGCCGACACACACATTTTGGGCTGATTTGATAGCTTTTTCAAAGCAAAGAACTTAAGTGTTAATGCAAGCAGGCATCACGATGAAGAGAAATCTGATTCAACATCGGAGGTATCTGTCTCTCCTAAAAACATTCAAATCTTTTCCTCCTTCAAGCTGTAACTGCATTAATAAGTGACCTGTTGATGTGACTCCTACCAGGTGTGTCCCTTATGATGATGACTAAAGTAACAGCTCAAGTAAAACTGAAAAAGTCATCAGCTGTGTTGTGCGACGTCTCCAGCGAGTTGAACGCTTGAACTCTTTTATTTGATTCTTTTCAGTGCGACCACTGAATCATCTGTGAGAGACAGCAAAACTTTTCTTTGAATTTTAGAACAGGCTATTTATCATGAAAAATACTGTATGAGATAACTTCTTCTCTGTGAAGTATACACGTTTGGATTATATGTATTTTGGGGCTGTTATTGTTTCGTTTGTGTTGCCTGCTCTCTCCCAGCATTTGCCTACTTGAGACTGCTGTGCAGAGGACTTTAGATTTAGATGATAACACTTTAATCTCACATGTGGTCCATCTGTTCAGGTCTTCCATGTGTATTAGTGTGTGCATATGAGTTTAGTATTGGCTAGTTATCTAAAACTGTTGTTGTTGGAACTAGAGCTTAAATGCACAGGTCATTTCTCTTGTGGCTCTTTTTGGCAGTTGCATCATCAGGTGCATTACCGCCACCCTCTGGACTGGAGCTGTACTGACCCTGATTTACTCAGGAAAACAGAGACTGATTGTAATTAGACTGTCGTGGCTAACGGACTGGTTAATGCCAACTGAAGCTTATCAGATTGCATCTAAATTTAACCCAGATATGAGACATTTAAAATTGTCAAACGTTATATGAGATAAAAATATTTATTAAAGTCAAAGCCAGTATTTAATGTGGGTTAATGACATGAAGCGAGATGTATCAAAGGAAACAGGAACAACCTTCACTCAACACATACAAAAATATTCATCAACTACGTGAACCAAAGTAAAGATAACCTGCGTTTCCATCTTTTTATTAACTGTTATTGTAATAATTCCTGCAGGACTACAGAATAAAAGCAAACGTAGATGTATGGATGACTTGTAGTTTTTGCAGTATGAAGGGCAGAGGAGCAACATCTCTGTGATCCAGGTTATTCAGCATGTAACAGAAAAAACACTTCAACAAATGTAAATGAAAATTGGTCTGATTTGGCAAAGCTGTTCCAACACCACCCACATTCATCACAGACCACAAAACATCTTTTTCTCACAGATCCAGTTCTTCTTATAATAATTATAATAGTAGTCTTGTCTCCATTCTCCTTGTTGGTTGCAGCATGTTGCAGCCATCCTGTAGTCGTAATTTTCTGGCAGTCCTTGTGCCCAGAATCTGTAAGACAATTCAAAAGTCCTTTGAACAGGGCCTTAACTTGTGATTATTATCAATGTAACAAACTATTAAAGTTCACTCCAAATATTTATGTTATCTGTAATCAATAAATTAATTTTAGTAACTTGTTTAGTTTTGTAAACTGATGTAATCTGTAAAAGCTGCCAATGAAAGAATTCATCTCTGTTCAGCACTTCCATCTCTGTTTTCAGTTATTTAAGGGATTGCACTTTATATAACTCGTCATTGCTAAAACTTTTTTTGTAAAAAAAAATAGTTTGATTTCCTTATTTTACTGACAAACAGTAACTTTAGTGGAAATGTGACTGAAATAAAAAATACTTAAATTAAGATGTCTCACATGTCTGTCAGAGGTGATGTGTCCACCCATTCCCATTTATAACCACTGTCTCTTTGTTTTAGTCCAATCCAGGACTCTCCGTCCACATTCAGCTCAGTGACAAACTTCTAGTAGACAAGAGACAAAAATCATCCATAACACACAGATGAGGGATCCACTCTTGTGCACTACACACTGAGGACTGAACACAACAGCATGATGGTGAATACACGTACAAGTTCATTTTTAGTTTTATCAGAAAGCATTTTAAAAAGAAAAGTAAACACGTAAACATATTTTCATGGTTTGTTTAAACAATTTAAGTCGTCTTCATTGATGTATAAATATAAACATACAGTCTTTAGCTCTTCGATTTTGATGATTGCAGAGGTCTTCGTACTCATGAAAAGGTTTCTGCAGTTTCTCTTATCTCTGTTATTGTCTTTTACTTAAACATGGCTGATGAAAAACCTGAGATCAGACCATCTGGTGCTACTATTATATCAACGTTATTTCATGTTTATTCAAATCTTTAATTTTCATCAGGCTAAAAACAGACGTAACAGATCTCTGGCTGTTACATCTGTGATCACTGACGGTGAAACAAACACACTCACCTGTTCCTCTTTGCTGTTTATAACCACCAGATCTGCTCCTCTCTGCCGACAGTAACCTCTGCTTCCTTCCCAACTTTCCTTCTCATCAGATTTAAAGTAACAACTGCACCCAAATCTCCTCCATCCATCAGGACACCATTTACCTTTATGTTGAACAAGTGTTTCAAAGATAGATTTCATGTCATTCAGTGTCAAAGTGATAAAACTTGCAGTTTGGCAGTTTAGCTAAAGCTCTGTCTTGCCTTCCATGTTTCTTTTGGGTTATTTCCTCTGTATTTATTTCAATTTTTCACTTGTTTCACTGTTTTGTATCATACTTTCTGTGACTTTCTGTCTGTAGCAAAATTGTTCAACGGCTTGAAACAATTGTAGTCAAAAGTGAAGACAGTCAACTTATATTATGTGAGTTTTTATCTTACAGGCGTTTGCTGTTAGTTTTCAAACTCTCACCTTTAATTGTGTCGTTCAGCTGCTTCACTTCATCCTGTAACTTGCACTGATTTCTGCTCAGTGTTTGGTAACTGTTTTGTAACTTAGTATAGTTGAATGTTAAGTCTTGAGAAAACAATAGATACATGTAAGACAGTATGGAAATATTTGTGCGCAGTGGGCAGTGGATCCTGTATATCATGATATTTTGAAATTGTTCTTACTTGACATTAGTTTGTGGAGCCAGCTGTAGTTGCTACTCAGTTCCTCATACCTGCTCTGCAGATGATGATGTCCCAAAGTGACTGAAAAATAAGAGAAGAGAAGAACAGTGTTTTCTTGCTGAGCTGTGGTGAAAAGGATGTCCTGGTAGTTGCGTGTTGGTTTGCTGCTGGGACACCAAACCAACAGCAACACTGGGACCACTTCATTTCACTCATATCAGCTTCAGCTGAATGTTAGTGCAGAAAGAAAACCGTCAATTTTGTCCCTCTTCTTTTATTTTATTTTTTCTTTTGGGGGGGTTGTCCATCCCTCCATCCCATTCTTGAACGCCATATCTCAAGTACACAGCACAAACGTTCACTTGGACTCAAGGATGAACTGATGTGATTTTGGTATTCAACTGAATTTCTGATTTCTGAACACCATATCTCAAATACACCTTGAGGATTTTTGTTTTTTTTTTTTTCTAAATTTGGCACAAACATTCACTTAGACTCAAGGATGAACTAGTTAGGTCTCAGTGGTCATTGGTCAAAGGTCAAGGTGTGACCTTGCATCCAACTTATTCCTATGAACATGATATCTCTTCAGCGCTTTTAGGGAGTTTCTTGAAATTTAGCAACGGTTACTTAGTCTTAACACTGCACAGGTTAGAATTTGGTGGTCATAGGTCAAGGTCACTGTGACCTTGCATTCATCTCATTCTCGCATGGGAGCGTACAACCACGTGGCAATACTTCTAGTTCTTACATTTTCTTGTGTGAGAATGGGAGTGCTGAACGGGCAGTATGAACAGTGGGAATGGTTACAAAGACCGGTTACTTTGTCAGCAAATGTATGTCATGTTAGTTTTGTATTAAGACTTACAGAAAGATACGAATCTCTCCCTTAAAGCATGAGGCTGATGCTCCTCACCATTAGAGTGCATCAGTGAATACTGTTTCAGTATGTGGTGGTTGTGTGGTGTTGAATTTTCTCTTACATAGTATGGATGAGAGGATGATTCCAGTTATCATCAGAAAGCACAGCACTCCAAAACAGTATGCAGCAATCCTGAAAGTCCTCCTTTGGACGGTCGGAGAGTGCTTCTCAGTGTGCAGTCCTAAAACACGGAGTGGGTTCATGAAGACAAAGATTATATTTTTCACTCAGTTTCTGTCATTCCCCTGTTTCGATAACATTTTACTCAGCAGCTTCACTGCTTTGGTTGGGTGACATTTTGGGAGTGTGGGAGTGACGAGACAAAGAGACTGAGTCACATCAAATCTGTTTACTCTCACAACAACAACACATGCTCAGGACAAACGCACAGTCAACCGGCAGGAAGACTACAACAAAGCTCTCTCCTCCATCTCCCAGAATCCCCTTCTGTCAAATCTGGACTCTGCTAATCAAAGAAGCAGCAGTCTGGTGAATGTCTACGTAACATTTCTATAATGTGGGTCACCACAACATCTCTGTCACATTTTAAAGAAGTCATTTGAACACTCAAAACCAAGTACTATTCTAATACTAACCAAGTAAAACAAATTTGACCTCATCTGAAATGTCTGAATTGCCCAGCTGACTCAACATTAAGCTGCGTTACAGTGACTTAGCATCTTCCCCTCTTCAATCTCTCTCACAATCTTTCTCCTCTCTGCATCAATAATTATATTCAGCAGACCTTCTAATGCTGCACTTCTCCTTTTCCTTTCCTGCGTGGTTTCTCTTTGCACTTTTATAAACTGTCTTTACCAGAATTAATGCCTCAGATCTCAGAAATGAAATTTGTCAGTTAAATGATACTGTAAGACAGAATTATGACAAATGATGCACAATGAAAAATGGCTTCCAGTTTGTGTTTTAGAAAAGCAACATGAGTCATAAACTCAGAGAGGTACTCAAGCAGAACATTATCCAAACTTCAACACTTACACTGTACATGTAGGCCTATAAAAAGACACATACATGGGCTACAGTTCCCTGGGACTGAAAAAAATCAGTCTAACAAGTTTAACTTAGTGTTAAAAGTACACCCGCACAAACAAATTAGCAAAATGACTTACGATGTATTGATATACAATATTTCAGCCCAGTCAGAAGTCACTAAGAAGAAGATGTTGGCATTGTACGGATCTGAAGTCACATTTGTATGTTTCATATATATCATACCAATGTTTTCTACGGAGAAATTGCTGCATTTACAGTCAGGATGGAACCACAAAAAGGGGTAGTTTATCAATATGTAGCTCGGTTTTTGCCAGGTTGCACCACCAAAACCAGCCCAAACATGTTCTCTTCCTCAACATTTTTTATGCCCACAACTAACCACATGCACAGCGTTGTTGAAACAATAAAAACGGAAAATTTAATCACATAACATAATACGGTACAAATGTCATGTATCCGTGGTTTGCAGAAATGTACAATGCCAACATTTACACTGGTCATTGGGCTGTATCATTTTTCACTCACCTTCTTTGTGTGACTGAATATCGGCGTGATCATCTCCGATAGTGTCCGTACTCTCGTAGATATCCACCTCTCTTTCCTCCCAGTCTATTTTGTCCTCCTGCACATCCCTGATGTATCTCACTTTCTTTGATAAATCTGGTTTGGCATAAATTTCTGAGGACATTTTTAGAGGACTTTTGATGCACTGCTAACAGCGCTGTGTTGATCTGTTACTATGCTGCTGGTAAACTTTAATGTGTACTGGTAAAGTATGCAGTACTTTCTGTGCCAGAATATTCAATGATGTTATACGAGACACTAATGCTGCTGCCCGGCTTTTGTCTGGTTTCAGAGACGAACAAAAAGGAAGTACTAGTGTACGCACCCACACACACACACACACCCACACACACACACACACACACACACACACACACACACACACACGCACACACACCCACACACACTTACTTACTTACTTACTTTATTTAAGTATTTGGATTTAGGAAACTTTAAATTCATGGTTGTAAATCGTAAAAGAAAATAAACTTAGTTAAAGAATGGTGAGAGTTTTCTGTGGGCACCAATAAAATACACGCAGTAATAAATCTGCCCATATTTCTTCACACCTTGGTTTAACGCTACATACACACACGTACACAAACACACAGCAGCAGTTTGGCCAAAACAGGAAATGTGGCCTTCTCATTTATTTCTGTCAAAGAAACCATGTTTTCCTGTTAAGTCAAGTGAAAATGTGACAGTGAATGAGTTGAAACAGATATTCTGCTTTGAAATACAGTTTTAGACTGTTTGTCTTTTAATCCATGACTTTACAATGAAGACTTTTACCACTGTGGGCCAGACTGCCCTGAAAATGATTGTGATGACACACAGAAAACTAAAATGTTATGGGTAGTGCTCCCCCACAAAGTCATAAGATTTGTATCATCAATCACAAAAATAGAGATTGCTTCAAGTCAAGTTTTTGGTTTTTTTGTTTTTTTTGTTGGTATGCAGTGTACTTCTTGGGATGTTTTGGTCCCCAGAGTTAGCTTTAGAGTGAGCGCTCCTCACTGTAGTCTGCTGTCTAATACAGGCAGCTGCCTGGAGACCAGGCTCTGTCCCACAAGGCTCTGAGATAACGTTATCTACTGCTTTCTGTGTAAAGGTGGTGAATTTACAGCCAACAGTAACTTAATGTGAGACAGTCTCCTGCTTTGTTTGATATCAAGCATCAGCAAAATGTTGCACATTTCCGATCCGTCGTGATCTGATTACGTGAATGTCACCGTCACACTGGACCTCTTTCAAGCTGTCAAACTCTGTTTGGTTAAAGACAGAACAAATAGTCCAATATTTATGTCGACCTGCCTCGTCTCGTTCAGCAGTAAAGGGCAGATTGCTGTGAAATTTAGAAGTCTGTGTTTTTCTTTGAATATTATTTTGTTTTCTTTATTATCATGAAGATTTCTGCCTTTTTGTAGTCAACCATGTTTCACACACGAGTAATGTCTTACATTTAACTTTCTCATGTTTGTCTTTATTAAGATGTTTTTAAGGGAGGGCAGTAAGAGCTCATGATAAAGAGAGTAAAGGTCCTCAGCAAGAATCAAACCCATAACAACACAGCTGCATGTCACATGTCAGACTGAACAGATCCGTCTCTCACAGATCCATCGTTTGGATCCCTCGTTGGTTTGATCCCAGGGTCCCTTCAGATTAATGTATGCTGTCGATGCAGCCCCGTGTACAGGGTTAGGCGTCACCTCTGGCTGCCAGGGCCTGTCGAACAAACGTTATAATGTTTCACATAAAAGCCACAAAACATTATTGATCTCAGATTATGGATGCTGTGGTCTCATAAAATGAATTCAGGACTGACACTACACTGGACCTTCATATGTGTTTTCTTTATGTCTTTTAATGAATGTGTTCAGCTCAGAGGGCAGCTCGGAGGAGGCTCAATATAAACATGATGGCGCCCCCATGTGGTCGAGCAGTAGACTCTGAGTTCATCGCCCGGAGCCGTCAGTGCTTCAGCCTCTGAATGTGTTGGCACAAAGCGTGTCAAATTCAGCTCTTCAGATTTAGATTTTTTTACTGATTAAATACACACTAATCTTTATTTTCAGCCCAACAGCTAAACGCCAAACACATCATGTTCCTCTGATGGCAAGTTCATCCATAGGAAGATTTTATATTAATTTATATTTATATTTATTCAGAAATACTAGCATTGTATGAAAACAAGATTTTTTAAAAAAAAAAACATTTTTTCCAGTTAATAGCCATAAACAGTGAGTTTGACATATGATGATATTAAAAGAAACCAAAATGTTCTCACCAATAATTTGTATTTGATTTATCCACCCATTGCCATTCCCAAGCCTTTCCCCACTGGTCTTTCACTGGCTGCAGGCCGATCCAGGAATCTACATGTTCACTGACAAAATCCTAAAAATGTAGCAAAAGAGCAGATTATTATTCCTCTGTTAATACACTAATGTTTCTGTGTAATAAATACACGCTTCATGTTCTGACCATTTCTGGAAGAAAGAAGTCCTCCAGGGGAAGTAGCAATGAAAAAGAAACACCACAATATAATCGTCTTGTTGTTGCAAATAATTTATACAATGTTTGTACAGGAAGTTTCTGTCCCAATCTTAAGGATCAATAAAAGTGATTGTTAGAAGTTGCTACTGTACTAAAGCAGTGTGTAATATGAGGGAGCCGCGTTCAGACTTGTTCTTTTAAATGTTAAAGTGTTCAATTCTGTTTAATAAGAGGAATAAGAATTAACAAACAATACTTAATCTACAACCTACCTAGTAATATCAGACACTTGCTTTTGGAGTAAAAACTAAGAGATTATAATTATTATAATAATATTAGATTAGAAGAATTACATTATAACTGAAAATACTCAATAACAGGGGTTTCTTTGTCTGACAGGAATTTCCAAAAGCAGTATAAACCCAAATATAATCGCGCACACCTACACTCATAAAATAAGCTTGTACAGAAACTTATGTCATGCAAAAAGTAGACATGCTGTACATACGCAGATGTAAACATGTCAGTAGACACTCACATGTTCAGCTTTGTCGTTTATTACCACCAGATCTGCTCCTCTGCTCTGACAGTCCCTCCTGCTCTCTGTCCAGCTTTTCCTCTCAGTGGATTTGAAGTAACATCTGCATCGAAATCTCCTCCACTCTGTTTATCCAGAGTTTCAGCGACAGCTTTCAAATAATTTAATGGCAAATATACACAAGACCT
Organism: Plectropomus leopardus; assembly: GCF_026936395.1. NCBI lineage: Eukaryota > Metazoa > Chordata > Actinopteri > Perciformes > Serranidae > Plectropomus > Plectropomus leopardus. The sequence continues at coordinate 32,373,687 of NC_142192.1, read as the reverse complement.
CAAATGTTCCTTTTTAAGTATTTCTCACCTGTGATGTTCCCCTTTGTCTGGTCCTCTGTCTGGCAGAAACTGTCACTCAGGTTGGTATAACGTCTCTGCAGCTCGTCATAACTGCTGCTGAGCTGGTTGTATTTCACAATGGCTGAACTATCTGGTTAAAACCAAAAACAAACAGCACAGTAAGTTAAAATCATACCCACTGATCAAGGTTTTGAGTGATTTGAGAGATGACATTAAAACAAGGACAAAGTCCTCACAGAGTCTGAACAGGACAACGACTCCAGCTACCAGCAGGGGGCCCAGGACCAGAGCAGCAGTTCTTAAAGGGTTTCTTTGCACAGCTGCGAGACGCCTTTGAGTATGTGCTCCTGTGTACACAGAGAACACATTTTCATTGAGGCAGCTCGTCTGAACAGACAAGAACCAAGACATTAAGGATCCTATTTAATGACTGAGGATGTAAAATGTTGCATTTGCAAGGGAAATGCCCCCCAAATTTTTTTTTTTATAATAACGAGAGCCAGTAAACAGTGAGTGGATTAATTTTCCAATAAAATATAATCTTTCACTTACATTTCAAGTTCTCATCCATCGTCTCGTATTGTTGTCTTTATTAAATTGATTGACATTTGCGATATTGCTATTTCCTCATATATTGGTGATAATTCATTATTAAAGAATTGATTAATTTTATGTCTGTTCTTACATCTGTTTTTTTAAATTTATTTGTTTATTTTTGTCGTAGTACCTGATTTGAAAATACTTCTTCCATTTTGTCACTTTTTTGTGTCACTCTGAAAACCCCATGAAAAGCACACATGAAAAGAAAAACACAGTAATAATATGTATTGATTATACAGAATTTTAATACCTACGTACCCCCACCCTGTGTGGAAATATCACCACGATGGTCCGTGTCCACATTCTCGTAGTTGTCCTCCAGAGTGTCCACCCTCTCCCCGCCGTCCTCTCTGGCTCCTCTGCAGTATCTCACATTCTTTGTCAAATTTGAATTTTCACAAATGTTTGAAGCCATTTTAAGGTGAAAAACATGTGAAAAGTCAGTTTTACAGGAGTCAATGCTGCTGTCTCTGTTTCTGTCTCTGGCCCTCTGTTCAAACGACCACATTAAGGAAGTGTTGACAGAATAACACCCTCACATTTTCAGGAAACACATGTCCGAGCTACATTTTTGAGATTTGTGATCTGTGGTTTGTCAATTCTGCTAGAGCACTGAAAAATGTCCACAGAATTCAGATTGTTTGCAGATAATGACGTTAAAATGTCTGCTGTGCTGCTGTGTCACAGAATAGACTAGAAAGGGGTGAAAACTATGCTTAAACCCCCGAACTGTGTAGCACGGCAACCGTTGTGAATATAACAGGGTCAAATGATGGAATAGAAACAGCACATCTTGGGCCAAACGATGAACATGAACTGACAGATGGTTTTAAAATGTCCTATTTTTAACATCTCATCCTGAAGCAACAATTCGGCTGATACGGCCGTGCTGCAGATGTAATATAGTCGGTTATCATCACTGCCGCCATTTTGTCAAAGCCATCATTTCAAGCTATCAGATGTTACACCCTCAAAACAGAGTCATAAAAACCAGATGTGACCAAACTCAGAACTGAGGAAGAAAAAGCTTTAAAAAACGGTTAGGAACCGTATTTGGCTTTTCAAAGTCTGATGTGAAGCATCAGCAATGGATTTTCCTGTTTCTGTGATTACCAATCCCTGTAATCAAATGTATTTTTGGCGAGGCTCAGACTTGGTGGTATTGACAGTAAAATCGTGTATTTATTGCAACAGTCTTAGAGAGTGTGATCAGATAGCATTCAGGTATGATATGACTCCCCGTCCCACAGCTGAAGACGAAACTCGCAGGACTTATACAAACAGCCATGAAGATTGTCTGGAAAAATGAATATCATTATCTTCAGCTTCTGTGTGAGGAGTCTGTGCTTACGGAGGCGCAGAAGTGAACGACCCAACACACATCCCAAACCCTGAGTTTCAGCTGATGCCCTCAGGCCGACGGTTCGGACTGCCGAACCGTAGATTAAACCGGTATAAAAACCCGTTCAGTCCATTCTCTTCTAAGATACTAAACAGCAATAAGTCATTTTTTATGAATTTGAATACCTTATCTTTGACCTTACCTTACCTTATCTTTGACCTTACCTTACCTTTCACCATACCTTACCTTACCTTACCTTAGCTTACTTTGCCTTACCTTAGCTTACTTTACCTAACCTTACCTTATCTTTGACCTTACCTTACCTTATCTTTGACCTTACCTTACCTTTCACCTTACCTTATCTTACCTTACCTTAGCTTACCTTACTTTACCTTACCTTACCTTTGACCTTTCCTTACCTTATCTTTGACCTTTCCTTTCCTTTTACCATACTTTACCTTACCTTACCTCACCAAAGATGTTTTATAGATGATAATAAAATAATAATATGAAAATAAGTATTATTTCTCTTTCCATTACATAAGGTTAGAATAGATCATCGTGTCCAGCAAAAGGTTAGTATCACTGGAATTATTAGACACTAGTACAGAACCTTATAGTAACCTCTTTATGATAAAGATACACACACAACCCATTCAACTTTTCAATCATTTGACTCTCCAGCGTCTCCAGCTTGGTGGTTTCCTTTACTTCAGCCAGTAGAATGCATTGTCCAGTTTTAGTACAGTTCTTTTTAGCAGTTTGTTGCCTAAACTAAAACTGTTTTTTTAACCAAGTTGTCATATTTTGTTAAGAGAACATTTTACAACTGATGCATTAAAACAGATAAGTTGCCTTGGAACAAGGTATCAGACCATCTGCCTGTGAATCCATGATGAAACAGCACCAGACTTTCACCTCTGTGGGCCGGATTTCTCTGAAAACATTTGTGTTGGCACCCTGACGACACTAAGATGTGAAGGGCAGATTTCTGTGAAATTCACACGGTACTGCCGTGCACCACAGTGGATGAACCGTTTTCGTTCTGGATCCCTGTGACTTTTCCTCTAGTTACACTCAGGACAAACTGAACAGTTTTAGCTGCACCTGTTGCACTGTTCAGGCTCGAAGAGTAGCAGAAAAGTCTAACTGTGTGTTTCTTTCAATATGATTTTATTTTCTTTAACGTCATGAACATTTCGGCTTTTTTTTAAATCCACCATTTATCACTTCTGAGTAATGTCTTACATTTAACTTTCTCATGTTTGTCTTTATTAAGATGTTTTTAAGGGAGGGCAGTAAGAGCTCATGATAAAGAGAGTAAAGGTCCTCAGCAAGAATCAAACCCATAACAACACAGCTGCATGTCACATTTCAGACTGAAGAGATCCGTCTCTCACAGATCCATCGTTTGGATCCCTCGTTGGTTTGATCCCAGAGTCCCTCCAGATTAATGTATGTTGTCGATGCAGCCCCGTGTACAGGGTTAGGCGTCACCTCTGGCTGCCAGGGCCTGTCGAACAAACGTTATAATGTTTCACATAAAAGCCACAAAACATTATTGATCTCAGATTATGGATGCTGTGGTCTCATAAAATGAATTCAGGACTGACACTACACTGGACCTTCATATGTGTTTTCTTTATGTCTTTTAATGAATGTGTTCAGCTCAGAGGGCAGCTCGGAGGAGGCTCAATATAAACATGATGGCGCCCCCATGTGGTCGAGCAGTAGACTCTGAGTTCATCGCCCGGAGCCGTCAGTGCTTCAGCCTCTGAATGTGTTGGCACAAAGCGTGTCAAATTCAGCTCTTCAGATTTAGATTTTTTACTAATTAAAAACACACTAATCTTTATTTTCAGTCCAACAGCTAAACGCCAAACACATCATGTTCCTCTGATGGCAAGTTCATCCATAGGAAGATTTTATATTAATTTATATTTATATTTATTCAGAAATACTAGCATTGTATGAAAACAAGATTTTTTAAAAAAAAACATTTTTTCCAGTTAATAGCCATAAACAGTGAGTTTGACATATGATGATATTAAAAGAAACCAAAATGTTCTCACCAATAATTTTTATTTGATTTATCCACCCATTGCCATTCCCAAGAATTTCCCCACTGGTCTTTCACTGGCTGCAGGCCGATCCAGGAATCTACATGTTCACTGACAAAATCCTAAAAATGTAGCAAAAGAGCAGATTATTATTCCTCTGTTAATACACTAATGTTTCTGTGTAATAAATACACGCTTCATGTTCTGAGAGATTTACGACCACAATTAGAGAGAAATGTATTCAATGAGTTCCCCAAAAAGTCTTAGATCTTTAACTCTAACCTGTGACACTCACATGTTCAGCTTTGTCGTTTATTACCACCAGATCTGCTCCTCTGCTCTGACAGTCCCTCCTGCTCTCTGTCCAGCTTTTCCTCTCAGTGGATTTGAAGTAACAGCTGCATCGAAATCTCCTCCACTCTGTTTATCCAGAGTTTCAGCGACAGCTTTCAAATAATTTAATGGCAAATATACACAAGACCTCAAATGTTCCTTTTTAAGCATTTCTCACCTGTGATGTTCCCCTTTGTCTGGTTCTCTGTCTGGCAGAAACTGTCGCTCAGGTTGGTAAAACGTCTCTGCAGCTCGTCATTTCTGATCTGCAGCTGGACTTTTTCCAAAGCCGTTAAACTATCTGGTAAAAAACAAAAATAGAGGTGACTTAAAATTAAATCCATTGATAGAGGTTTTGAGTCACTCAGATTTGACATTACGACAAAGAAAAGGTCCTTACAGAGTACAGACAGCACAGTGACTCCAGCTGCCAGCAGGAGACACAGCAGACCCAGAACCAGTGCCGCGGGTTTAAAACGGTTTCTCTGGACCGCTGCAAAATGCTTTTTGGGGTGTGCTCCTGCAGAGGCAGAGGACACAGACAACATGTTTTGATTTAAGTCAACCTGTCTGAACAGACAAGAACAAAGATATTTACTTTACAGGAAACAACCCTCAGAGAGGGAAATATCTGATCCTGATACGTCGGCAGAAAGCTCCTCAGCTTGAGCTGACAGCTAGCTCACATATCTTCCAACTTATCACAAAAAAAGTTTTTACACTCGCATGAGGTGGTCTTTAAAGCCAAATTTCCAAAAACTGCAATAGGTCACATGATGCTATGGCCCTGTGCACACAGCGAGAGAGCACAGGTGAGGCCACCCTTAAAAAACCATCGTGCTGATGTTACAGGGATTTAAGTGTTTTACAGGACAAAAATCAAAGAGATACAAAAATATAAAAATATGTTATATAAGTATTAAATGCTTTGGTGTATGTTTATCTTTTGTTAAGGTTGTAAAATGTGCATCTCAGTTGTAAAGAAAACTAATCAATATTACCACAATCATGCACAAGTGTCATTTATAACGAAGCCCCTTATTTTATTTTATGTATTTCCTATATTAGCAATAATATTTAGTAAGGATTCAAAAATGTTACATAACTCTGTACCTCGATCCTGTGCACACACGTGTTGGTCTGAGTCCACACTCTGGTAGATGTCCACCAGTCTCTCCTCTCTGTCCCCGCTCTCCTCTCTGGCTCCTTTGCAGTATTTCACATTCATCGTCAAATTTGGGTCTTCATAAATGTTGGAGGACATTTTAAGGTGGAAGAAAGGTCGCTGTCACTTCACAGTAGTCTGAATTTTCTGTATAGTGCAGCGCGTTGCTGTCGATCTGTTGCTGTATTTATCTAACACAAGGTGCTTCTCTTTAGTTTGTATTTTTGAATCATAAATATGAAGCTTTGCTGTATTCTGATGCTGCTCTCTCTGCTGTCTGCGTCTGTCTCTCTGTTCAACACAAAGTCTTCAGGAAGTAGTAGCAGGAAAACACACACACACACACACACTGCCACATTTTTTGCAACTAACTGGCCGATGTTTTTAATCTTCCTTTGAGCTCTTAAAAAAACATTTTTCCCGATAAGCACAAACGTGCGCTGATTAACAGTTTTTAAGCTGTTATTTGCGATCTGTGGTTTGTCAGGTATGCGAGAGCTCGTAAAGGTGTTTCACAGAATTCAGATGAAGTGTCTGTGGTGCTGCTGTAGTTACACCAATAGTCTGCAAAAAAATATAACAAAACTGTTTGAACCTCTTAAATGTGTAGCACAGCAACTGTTTTCAGAACAAGGTCAAATAACAGAAACAAAATAATGGATCAAACAGTGAGCATGAGCTGATACAACATTCAAATGCTCTGGTTTTTAACATGGCGTCCTGAAGCAACATTTACTTTGATTAAAATGTCCTCGCTGCAGATGTGACATATCCTGCTATCAGCACTTACGTCATTTCCTTATCGCCATCATTTCACACTTTCAGATGTTAAACTTGATATGAAATATCGCCTTAAAGAGTGAGACGTAACCACAAGCCTACAGAAAAATAGATATCAAAGCTGAGCGTGATGAAGAGTTAAAACCCAACATCAATTTGTTTAACTTCACACTTTCTCAAAACGCGACTGTCATTTGTTTGTGGCTGCAGCGCAGAGCAGCCACAGGACTGTGCGTGGATCAGTGTGTACACGTGAATTAAAAAGCTGTAATGTAACGCAGTCATAGATAGTTCAACATCCAGCTCACATCTCCGAGACCATCAAGAATGTTTATCATATGAAATGATCTACGCTATTCCTCATGTAGACAAACACGATGTTAACCTTTTGAAAATGTGCTATATAACTTTCAGAAATAAAAATTTTAAAAAAACAGAAATTAATTCCATAATTGCTCAATAACACACTGATTTTACGAGGAGGCAACAGAAAGTAACTCTCTGATGAGTGTCGAGTAGATCTACGATGTCTGTCCCAAAAAAAATGGCAGTTGTATTTCTGGAGTTTTATAGTTTTATAGTTGGCATGAATGTTTAAATTAGCCACAGAGACCAAAACTGTTTTGTTTTTTTTGTACTGGGCTGTAAACATGTTTATTTGGGTTTTATGGCTGGGCATTATAACATCAGGGTGTTTGGGGATTTACTCATTTCTTTAGAGCCAGTTTCAAATGGCTATTAGATCGCCACTTCTGTGTTGGCTTCGTTTTTCAGCCTTGGGGATTACCACTTCTGTGAAACTGTGAAAAGTTCACAGTCAGTTTTTACTTCCTTTTTTGGCTTCTCCAAACACGAGAGCGCCAGTATCACACTCCACTTCAGGCACCACTGTTTGTTTACATCCTTGTTCCTTGAAGTCGGCCTGTAGCGCCTCTCAGAAGTCACAACAGACAGCAAGCGGCGATTTGTCAGGGACCAACATGTAGTCTGCCATGTCCAAGCAAAACTTAGATAAACTTAATTAAAGACTATAATCAATCAATCAGACTTAAATTATATCGCACTTTTCGTACAAGCAAAACTGTAACACAAAGTGCGTCATACAATAAAACCATAACATTTAGCAAAACATCAAGAAGCCTGAAATAGTTAAAAGAATTACACATTACACCAGTTTGTCTTCTTGCTTGTGTTATACGTCGCTTTGGATAAAAGCGTCTGCTAAATGAAATTGTAGAATTGTAGAGAGACTTTGACATGACCAGTTAACACCAGTGTCCTTACATCAGGCTGTGCAAGCGTGCCAACACGAGATCTTTAACTCTTTGTTTCTCTCTCTCTTTCTCTTTCTTTCACCAGGGCCCGACTGGTCCAGTAGGTGATACAGGTGTCCCAGGACCTCAGGGACCCCAAGGACCACAGGGACCCAGTGGACGCTCAATCATAGGACCCCCAGTAAGTCCTTGCATTATAAAATGAGTGTATTATAAAATCTCCTATCACAGTTTTCTTACAATCATATGAAATTCTTACTGTACATTTAGGAAAACACTTTTGGAACAATATTGTTGAGTATTTTTAATAATATATTAACAAAACACATACAATGAGAAAACAAAGTATACCTTTTATCTGCAGGGTGCTCCAGGAGAGAGAGGACAGAAAGGCGAGGCTGGACAACAAGGAGCTCAGGTAAAAATAACATTTAAAAAATGTAAAGACAGCATGCATTCAAATGGTTAAATAAGTAAGTTTCAGAAGACAGTTTGTTTTATAAGGGTTGCTGTTTCAACCAAAAACTACCTTGTGGCGTCCCACAGGGGCCCATTCTAGGATCGTTATTATTCAGATATACAGATGAAAAACTCTATTTCTCTTTAATTCACTGATGAAAAATGCAAATTGCCCATAGTACATTGTTCAAATTAAAGAAATTATCTTTGAATATTAAAAATGTAACTTTTTTATTTGCAAAAATTAATCTAAAATGACAATCAAAACTTTAGAGATGCCTCAGGTCTCACATACAAGACTGATGTTAAAGTAATATAATGTCAAAGTTCTGCGGGGTTAAGTCTGCATGATCCACATGTGAGTCACACATATGGACATTTCACTTCGCTCAGCTCAGACATCTACGGTCGTTTGTATTTGCTCACTATATCATTTTTAAAGAATCTGGACCAAACACTGATTGTACTTTATTCTTCATTCTGATAATTATGTAATGCAGATTTCCGTCTTGTTGGCGTTGATGGGGAGCTGTGAGCTCTTGTTAGAACTGTATTTTAAGTGTTTTGGTCGAATGAATTAACACACGGTGACAGAACATTGAGCAGTGTGCTGTTTCAGAAAGGTTTGGTGCTCAAAAAGAGTCTCCCACAAGTAATTACTGCTCCACTATAAGTTTCTGGGACTAAAATGACCTTTTTGTAGCAAATAGTTGTCAGATTTTGAATAATGGTGCCATTTGCTAAAGGTTGATTGTAATTTGTTGCTCTGTTATGTTTCTATTCCTTGAGTTTGTGACATTAGAGCGTTTTGATCTTACAGCGTCTGTCTGTCACAGGGGAAACAGGAAGCAATACAACAAATAAGTACAAATGACCTCCCAGAAGGTGGAGTTATTTTTTAATCTTGTAAAATTTGTCATTACACATCAAACATTTTGAGTGTTGCTGCTCAAACAGTCACACACAGTATGTTTGCATTTACACAAAGGTTTAATTATTGTTAGTCTGACTGATTTCCTCCCGTGGTGGTTTGAGAAAGAGACTTTTGGTTATTTACGAGGCGAGAAAGGGTGCTGCAAAACGGGTCAGACATGTTTTGAACAATTAAGCAATAAGGAGCGACATACAACATGAAAAGGTAGTTTTTTATATTCATTTGAAATAAAAAAAGTCACATCTCAGCCAAGACATGGATTTTCCTCCGGTGCTTGTATACCGGGACAAGGACAGGAGCCGAATTAACTGGCCTAGTCAAGCTGTGACTGTAGCTCCACTTCAGTTTTTTAAATATTGACGTCATTTGTGAAACGTGTATCGAGTTCCTCCTACTCTTTTTCAGACACAAAATTCTTACGTTTGTTTACTGAATATGTCTGGTGTTGTTTTTCGTGCTCATATTTTATTTACTCTCCTATTTTATTTGGCATGTTTGAAATAAAGGTGCAAACTAAGTAACCAGCTAACGTGGTGTGAATGTGACCTGCAGCGACCTCTGCTCTGCTCTTTGTGTTGCAGGGAGTCTCTGGCAGACCTGGAGCTCCAGGCAGAGAAGGACCTGCAGGATCCAGAGTGAGTTACTCTGAAAAAGGCTAACTAAAAAGGCGCACGTCTTCCTGCAGCTCACCCCTCTTTGTCCTAAGCCCCTCTCACCAGATGATCAGGGGCTTTACAAATGAATGACAATACAGTCAAATAAAAGCATAAAGATGAGCACTGGAAGTATCAGGAGGAGTACTGTCCCAAATACTGAATGGACACAAACATGTTTATGTTGCAGCAAATCTTCTCATCCACAGGGACTACCGGGCAAAGACGGCCCGCCGGGCAGACAGGGTCCAACAGGAACCATCGTAAGTGGAAATTAAATGTCGAGTAAAATGAGTCTGGCAGCTGATTCGGACCGAGCTGCAGTTTGCTGTCCAGCTGTATACGATATTTATATATTTTTGGGAAGATCTGACCGAGACAGCAGTCATCGTGTCAGCTAAAGATGCTTGAAGTTGACGCTGTCGTAATGATCAAACTGGACCAAAATCCTGTAAAACACCTTAAAGCTGCGGATGATTTTTCTTTCAAACCCTTCGAAACAGGCCGGGGAAGAATCAAGACTGTATTTTGTATTAAAACACATTTTAAAAATCATTCTGAAAATCATTTTTATTCTACTTTGGTCACTAATGTCACAGTTTACATCCACTGCTGTGTGACAGTGTGAGTAGATTTACTGTACTACTGAATGTACTGTAATACTGTGCATTCATACATGCATACAGTTTTTAGACTGAACCGGAGCTTATTAGAAGGCTGCTGTGGAAAAAACAACTGGAAACAACCTGTTAAAATGCCATCAGTCTCCAGTAAACACCCTAATTAAAAAATAAATATCGAAAATTAATTTAAAGAAACAAGGAAAAAAATGTCCAAAACTCTGGATTCATAATCATTGTAATTATTTTTTTTAGAATTTAGAGTTATTTGTAATCAGTTCTCAAAGGGTTAAAAAAATAATTCAAATCTGTCTGTGTCTCTTCAGGGGACGCCGGGAGCCCCGGGGGCCCCGGGTAACACAGGCCCTCCAGGAAAACAGGGAGAGCTGGGACCACCGGTGAGTACGTCCGTCTGCATACAGACATCATCCCGAACAGAAACGCCTGACGAGCAGCTGCTGCTCCGTGTTTACCTCATCGTTCACCGCGGTAACAGAGTTTAGCTCGGTATGTGACCACCCTCTGCCTCTGCATTTATTCCTGATTAAATGAAATGTTCACACGCAGTAAATCACATTTGGACTGCAGCGCCAAAGACGAAATGAGATTCTGTAGGAGGTGAAACAAACTGCTGACAAATTACTCTGTATCGCTGTGAGAAAAAAATAAAAGTGTTGTCAAGCGTGTAATTAGAGATACGTGGGCGGACTGCAAAGAGCCCTCCTTTCCTAATTACCAAGCGCAGGTCTTCATGTGAGTTTAGCAGCCGAAAACATAGTTCAGCTTTTGGAAATGACACGTTTTTTAGAGACATTATGAAACATTAAAGGGACAGTTCAAAATGAAAAACAAGTTTCCTGTAACACCCGCAAACGTAACAAACCACAAACGTTATACAAATCTGCTGCTTTTGATGTGATAATCCCACAAACTTTGTGAATTTCCCACAAACGTAGCAGCAGTTGCCTACTACAAACGTAATGCTACATTTCCTGCAAATGTCCAGAAAAGACATCTATACTATGTTCCTCATATCGATATCTTCTCTGAACATTTGCACGAAATTTAGAATCACATTTGTTGTAGGCAGCAACATCTGTGGGATTATTACATCAAAAGAGGAAGATTTGTATCGCGTTTGAGGTTAATTACGTTTGCGGGTGTCACGTTTCGTCGTACCTGAAGTCCTCTTCATCAGCCTTCACTGTTTTGCTGTGAGTGTTGGATTTTGGGCTGTGTGGAGAGAGACTGCAAAGTTTATTTTGACTAGTTGTGAGTCTGTTTGTTTCTTGTGGGTTTGTTTGTTTTTAGTGACACATACATAAAAGCTTATCGATATGATTTATTAAAAAGATTGCAGCTTGATTCAGTGCATAAAGGATTTGCTGCTCAGGTTATAAATTAATAAAAAAAAGTCAACAATGACAAAAGTTCAAGTTGTAAAATGTCAGTTTGACCAGGAAACGATAATCAGAGGTTCAATATTTAAAGCCACAACTGCCTCATGATAGAGATAACAAATGTTCCTGACACTCTGATCAGGATGCATCACATCGAGATAAAGCAGGAAACAGCAGAAGCAAAGGATTCTGGGTTTGAAAGAGGATTTGCGTGCTGTCGTGTCGGACGTGAAGAGACAGAATCCTGAACATGTTTTCACTGTTATTTCAACCTGAGGAACGCCGCGCGCTCCCTGAAATCTGAACAGGTTGTGTCTGCAGCGTTCGATCCTTCGCAGGTTTGTGTTTTTCCTCTTTTCACTGACGTTTCTGTGTTGCAGGGTCCTCCTGGGAGCAAAGGAGACAAAGGTGAACGGGTGAGTGGATCTGTCACTGTGCTCGTTTTATGTAAAGGAGGAAACCTGCAGGAACTCGGGGGGAGTTTTCGGGGTCTCGCCCGTTGGTACGTGTCTCCGCTGCAGAAACCGCTCCTGTCGGACAGTTTTTAAGAACCTTTAAAGTGGTGAAACAAGTTCCTGCCTCGGGGTAGTAGTAGTATTTTATTCAGTCAGTATATAAAAAAGCTCCCAGTTATCACAAAGAAAGTTTCCTTGCTTTTATGAGGTGGTATTTCAACTGATAAAGCCGTATTTCACAAAACTGCAATGAGAAGGTTTTGTTTGCTGTCAGGCTCCCTCATGATGCAGCAGGAGCTACAAGAGCTGTTACTGCATCACATCACATAACAGCAGATCATCCGGAAGTTTTTAACCCACAGTTCCTCTGTGAAATCGTGGACTATCAGCTCCCTGAAATCCCTCATACGTGTCCGCTCCCACGTACAAGGGGCTCGCCTTTCCATCATGGCTCCATAACACGCCTACGTGGCCTTGGACGGGAAATAATGACGGCTAGTTCGGTGGCTGCACGAGAAATAAAGCTGCTGATGTTTTGAACATCCATCGCCATGGTTACTGGGATGTTATTGTCAGAGGAGAAGTCGCAGAACATCACTCAGTGGAAACAGTCATCTCGAGGTTGTTTTATCGACATTTTGAAAATATCGCTTGAGTTTTGTGCAAATCTGTAAAGGAAACTCGGATTTAAGAGTTGGTGTCGATGCTGCTGTTGAGCACATAAGGGCAGAAACACCAAAATGCATCAGCTGGTTCTTTTCTTCCTTAAAAAAAACCCCAAAAGAGCCGATTAAAGTTCTGTTAAGTGAGCAGTATCTGTAAGAGTAGTAGTACCGTTAAAACCTGAGCGATACTCATCCCAGCCTGTGTGTGTGTTTCCAGGGCGACCTGCAGTCCACAGCATCAGTTCAGGCCATCGCCAGGCAGGTCTGCGAGCAGCTCATTCAGAGTGAGTCACAGCACCTTCTGTTTGTTTACGGGTTTGAGGAGTTACGAGTTTGAGTTAAAGATTTTATTAATTTTTTTGATTTTTAATTACTTCATTTGCTTACTTATTTTGGGATGTGCCCTGGTTTTAGTAAATGGAGAATAAGAGACCTTTGTTTGTTTGCTTATTTTAATTAAAATCTGTCTCTTTTTCTGCCTCCTTCGTTCTCACAGGATCTCATCCTGTTTTACTGAACATATTTGTCTTAACTCAGAGGCCCGTATGAACATGTTCACGGACGTGATTTTACAAAATTTGTTCACAGGACGGGAGATGTAATGATAATAATTGTAAGTGTGTAGATGTACAAGAAATAATCTGTGCACTTTATTACTTTTTGTTTTTCCTGTCAAATATTAAAACCAACTTTACCTTTTTTCTTTCTTACTTTGTTTCTTGTTTGTTTCTTTTCTTCAAAAAACTATAGTAATACTATTATTTATATCACAGTTGCCTGTATGAATGATAGATTTTGATTTTGATTGGATCTTTTTCCCATTTTAATGTTAAAAACAGAAACCAATGTAAGTGTGCTGTGCTGTATTCAGGACACCAATTTTAATTCCAGTAAAAATGTAGATTAAATAAAAGGTTCATGAATGAGCTCTGTGGTGGTTAGGACTTGAACATGTCACCCGGTTCGGACCGGTCTCTGGACACTCATCCCTCTTCTTGTCTCCAGGCCACATGGCTCGCTACAACTCCATCCTGAGCCACGCGCCCAGTCCGCCGGTGTCCATCCGCACGGTGCCGGGACCCCCCGGAGAGCCTGGCAGGCCGGGAAGTCCAGGGCCACAGGGAGAGCAGGGACCCCCAGGAAGACCCGGCTTCCCGGGACAGAACGGACAGAACGGACAGCCGGGAGAAAGAGGTGAAGTGGAGACGACAGTTCACACAGCAGATACGCAAAACGTCGAGCCTCGTCGAGTTTTTTGATTTGATTTGCAAACATGTAAAAAAGGAAAAAGAGAACTGATCGTACAAAGAAGCAGACAGACAAAAGAATTAATATTTTCAATGAAAAACATGAAGCAAAAGAAACTGTCAAACACATTAGTTTATATTTTTCAAAGGAGTGAGAGGAAACTTATTTAATCCCACCTCTTCTCCAAAAGTCATCGAAGTTTAATTAAACAGCCTCCTTATTAATTTAAATCTATTCTCTAATTAATTACACATATATGCATACACCCACATACCCAAAATCAAATATCTACAGTTTTACATGATTATTTACAGGAAAACAGAGAAAATAAACTCGGAAAAAATTATCATTAAGTGACCAAATAAACAGATTAAACACGAGCTCTTAATATTTCACCAATATGTGACACTGACTATTGTGTGTGTGTGTGTGTGTGTATGTATGTGTGTGTGTGTGTATGTGTGTTTGTGTTTCCAGGTCAGTCAGGAGAAAAGGGTGAGAAAGGATCTCAAGGCGTCGGAGTCCAAGGCCCCCGAGGACCCACGGGACCCCCCGGTACATTAAACCTCACCGATCAGCAGGAGTTCTCAATCTGGACCTCCTGGTCGTTTTTTTAATGAATTCCTCCTCCTCTCCCAGGTCCCCAAGGCCAGGGCAGACCTGGCAGCCAGGGTCCCTCAGGGCGACCTGGAAATCCTGGAGCCCCTGGTCGGCCTGGAGTCCCAGGACCTGTTGGTTCTGCTGGGCCTCCGGGTTACTGCGACCAGAACGCCTGTGTGGGCTACAACGTTGGAGGTACGTAGGGTCGCTTTAACTCCCTGAAACCTGGAGCGACACCTCTTTTCTTGTGCTGCTTCCAGACGCCTTTGACGAGTATTTAACCCTTTGAACCCTGAGAAAACTGCTGCAGTTTCTCTCAAAAACATGGAAGAAAAGGCAACGAGCAATTTAGGAATGAATGTGAATAAATGCAAGAAATTCATAGATTTTGAAAATTATTTTAAAGCAGCTAGAGAAAAACGAAAAAATCTAGGGAAAAACTATATTTATAATTATTATAGCTCCAGATTTAAAAAGAGTTACAAGATGAGCACTTTTTCCAGTTAATTTCCTTGTTTTGTGGTTTGTTTTTTTGTTTCTTAAGTTCTATATTTGATTTATTTATTTATTTTTATTTTTATTTTATTTTTTTTACAAATTTTTAGATCGTTTTCTTGTACTTACTAATACTTACTAATTTCTTGCTAATATTTTGTTAATTTCTTCTTTCATTGCTCGTTGCCTTCTACCCATTTGCTCAGGTTTCAGAGATTTAAATGAATATCACTACAGCAGTTTTAAGACTTAATTAGTTAATAAATACAAAAAGCACCTGATGTTTCCTGGTTATCGTATCCGGCCGTGTGATCACAGCCGCAGAGCGAGGAGGCTGAAACAAGAGAAACTGAAGGTTCAAGCAAGAAAGAAACAAAACATTTCACTTTTTATTTTACACAAAAATGACACATTTAGTCTTTTGCTTCTACTGTATCCAATCATGACTCAGAATGATCAGTGTAAAATATCTTAGTTAAAAGCCATCAGCTTGTTCAACACTGTAAGCTGTGTAACTGAGCATGAAGTTTTTTTGTTTTACTGAGAATGTCTTTTGGATTGAGGGTCGTCAAGTGAAACGTTTAATTCATTCGGTTTCTTTTCATGTGGAAAAGCTGCTGCTGAGTTAAACAGGCTGCATGTCACGGGAGTCACCCGTCCCTCTCCGAGTATTTGAAGGTGAAACACCTTGAAATACAGCCGGTGTCAGGATACAGAATTCTGCTCGTGTTCAGGTTGCATGTCTGACTCGCATGAAAAATTCAAATATGCATCGTGATTTTGAAATATGTACAATTAACATATCATTTTGAGCTCCTTTTTGTCTCTTTTTTCACCTCATAGTTGCCTAAAGGTCACTTCACCCAAATCATTACAAAGAAAACGATGTAAACATTTATAAGAACCAGCAAACAAATCCTGAAAGATGAAGGTTTTTTTTATTTCACTGGATCTCAAATTCTGCTACTGAAATCAAAACATTTGCTCTAAGTGAGAAAATAGTCCCTTCTTTATGCTGTCTTTAGATTTTTACACAACAAAACAACAGCAGCGTCATTTCACTTCAGTGTGTGATTTTAGACAGCATGCCGGCGTCGTGGAACCAATAGAGGCGTGACGTTTAACACATCAGTGTTTGGCTTTAGTGTGACATGAAACAATAACAGTGACGTCACATGTCAATAACAATCATTTAGCGTTTCTGTCACATGGAGGCTGATCTCGTCCTCTGCTCGGAGGAAAAGGAGCTCCTGGACCTGAATGTTTTTTTACCAGTTTGCAGACATTTGCAGCTGCTGTTCTTCCCCTTTAAGTTCGTCAATAGCTACTTTTTATTCTCCTGCAGTGAGTCGGACACATAACACGTCAAAGCGTCACACCTGTCACACACACGATTACATCGTTACAGACCTCGATCTGAGCCGAGACCACTCTTTCAAGGTTCCTGTACAGAACCTTGAATTTGTGAGCGTTTCGGTACGTCTGGTTCTCTCTTTGCTGAGTCAGTGGAGTTTTTTTTTAACATGTTTTAGGTTAAAAAAGGTCTGTGGTTAGCACACGCTAACGAGACTTTCACGTTTTGTTCTACGACATAAAATACGTCAATAAATACCCCACAGTGAATGAAGACGGAAGCTGCAACAGAGCGACATCAAGCCAAAAACGGCTTCACAGCCTCGTTGCCATGGCGACGGGACTGTAGCGTAGTTTGTATTAGCCTAGCATTAGCTTTTTACTTGTGGTGATTGCATTTAGGAGTCAAGAATCCTGAAAGTGGTGTTCATTTGTGAAGATTATCTTGCTCAACAACACATGTAAGCATCATTAACGTTTGTTTACCACAGAATTTATTTTCTGCAATGATCTAAAATCAAATGGAAAAATCCCGTAGGCTTTTTAAAGAGGGAATCAGGGTAAAGCTAACTTCTGTGTCGGCTTACAGAAAAACCTCATTCCTGGGAAACTATATTCCTAAATCGAACACAACAGCGAGATGACACAGCTCTACGATAGTCCCACCTTGAACAGGAAGTGTAAAAGGGATTAATATGTTGACTTTGAATTGGGTGAAACGGCCCTTTAAGCTTGAAACTACGAACATCAGCAAACAGTAACGACATGGAAACCAGATCACTGCCTGAATTCTGCATCTTTGCACTGAGTCTGGGTTCAGTCAGTTCAGGGAAAGATGCTGCATGCTGGGTTTTCTTGTACTCATTTATCATTAAATACACCACAACTCAACACAAGTGCAACAGATCACTCTGCAGCGTTCACAAAGAATTAGCGCCGGCAGCTTTTCTATCAGATCTGTGTTACTTTGCTCTCCAGCAAATTTTCTCAGCCGTAACAGGAAAAAAAAAATGTAAATTTTGATATAACAGCTTTGACGTTAATCCTTTGAAAACTGAATTGACATCAGTTTTTCTTGTGGTGCGTTCAGATGCTTTTCACAAGCTGTTTGACTCATTGAAAACTGAGCGATTTGGTTTGTTTTCTTTGAGAACATGAGTGAAACAGCAAATCAGCAACCTGGAAAAACATTTCCCAGAATTTGCCCAAAAAAGGTTAAAAAAAAAAGGACAGGATTATTAAAAAAAATAAATCCAAACAATCAGGTAAATTATATAGAAAACTATATCTGCAATAATCAAAATTATGTTACAGAAAAAATATAAAATACACACAATAAATACTTTTTTCTTCAGCACTTTATCTGGGTCTGTTTTTGTTTTGTTTTGTGGTAATTTTTTCAAATATTTATTTGTTATTTTTTGGGCCATGTCTTAAAAAGTGTGTCATTGCCTTCCCCCCTATGTTTTTGAAAAAAAAAAAAAACAGACCAATTTGCTCAAGTTTCAAAGGGTTAACGCCAAATAAGTCTCTTCACATACACAAATCAGCACACGTGCCTTTTCAAACACTGCAGATATATTCATGAAGAATCATTCTGACGGTTGTGTCTCCAAAGAAAACCCAACATGAGCCGTCTTTACTCATTCACTCGTCTTTACATGCATGACCGTGTTAACGTCTGCTGTGTGTTGAGGTTAAAGGTCACACAGCAGCCTCGCAGCCTGCAGGGTCGTCATGTGAGTAACGTCTGCATGTTGTAATCATTCCTCTGTCTTTGTGTCTCTCCATCCGTCCGTCTGTCTGTCTGTCATCTGTCTCCTCCTAACCCTCAGCACAGTATTATAGTGACTACTGAGCCGCTCTAAAACTCTGACAAAGACAAAAATAGCTTTAAAAAAACAGCTTTAACTGCTGCAGAAGCTGCAGAAAATACCACATGTGACCAAGTGATGTCACTGCATCAGCTGACCAGCTTCGCCGCTGCCTCTCTCCGCCTTCACGTGATGTAAAACAGTATCGACAGCAAAGAAGAGGATGAGACAGTTAGAGGTTTACAGGGAAAGAGAGGAATCTAATTACACCAAAATGAGATGAACGGCACATTTTCATCCTAAGAGTTAATCAGAGTGATCATGCACGTTTCTGCTGAGTCTGAAGACATATAACCAAAGTATTTCACCGACACTGTTCATTTCGAAAAACACTGTGTGCATCTAAAGCACCGAAACTGCCCAGCCAGCAGGGAACAACAACAAAAATCGCTGCATGACTTTGAGTTTCTACATTTCCTGTGAAAACAGAAGTGTATTTTGAAAAGACACAACGTAAGAGTCGTCATGTTCAGACGTGAGCGGCGCTGACTAAGCGTCGATATTTGATGATTACGGATGAGAGTGTGTTGATATCTCAGGATACACACAGTACGTGTAGCTACGTTCACTGTCGGATAATACCGTATTCATTTTCAATATGATGAGAAAAATCACACCTTGATAACGGCAAGGTTCCAAACTGTTGACATAATGACGTCACGCACGGCAACAACAAGCGTGACTGAGAGCAAAATTCATACCATTTCCTGTTATTTACAAACTAAATCGCTGAGAGTCGTTTTTATTTTGTTTCTTTACTGTTGTGTTTATGCTGATTAAAACAGTTATTTTGTTCCGGGTGTTTGCTCTAGAAATCATTTCTTTTGGTCATATTTTCAGTATTTTGGCATATTATCGAGAATATTATTATCTCAAATAGAGAGAATAAGAAAATGACAGAATATGACCTTTATTTGGCAGAACAGGACCGAGTTTAGACGTTTTGATCTCACGCCGACTCGATCGTCCTCTCCTCACTTTTTCTCCTAGATTACGATCATCCGGTGCCTCTCCTTTAAAAAAACACAGGAAAAACTAAAAAAATACATTCAGTTCCTAAAAGCTCATCTGCACAACAACTTATGAGTATAAATGTTGCACGCTGTTTTAACCTTTAGTGTCTATAAACCTTTAAATTGAAAGCTTTAATTTTGACAGTTTGAATGTGAATTAATGGATAACAAATCTAACGACCGCCTGATGACACTTACGGACATTTACACAAAACTTCTCACGAGAAACTTCATTTCAATTTTCAGATGTTAATCCTAAATTTATCCTTCCCTCTAACTCTGCTCTCAGTCCGTAACCA
This sequence comes from Plectropomus leopardus, assembly GCF_026936395.1. Classification (NCBI taxonomy): domain Eukaryota; kingdom Metazoa; phylum Chordata; class Actinopteri; order Perciformes; family Serranidae; genus Plectropomus; species Plectropomus leopardus. The sequence goes on along the minus strand of NC_142192.1, from coordinate 32,354,044 downwards.
TGGTAACCCTGACTCAGTAACCCTCGGTAACCTTTGGTAACCTTTGTCCCTCTGTGTCTCTTCATCCCGTCCTGTCCCTCTTCCCGTCCCACTAACCCAATCAAACCCCAACAAACCAATCCAAAACATTGCTTCCTTGTGGTGGCGGGGGTCGGCCATCTTTGTTTTGGGCGCTCACTGACTCTCTGCCTGTCCGCCTGGCGCTCTGGCTGGCTCGCTGCCTGATTGGTTGGCGTCGCAGATGGTGAGGATGTCATTGAACGCAGCGCTGTCCCCGCAGTCCAACTGCCGCCCAATGTCTTCCAAAACTACGGCGAGGTCGAGGAGGACGACCCCTATCGCTACTACGAGCCCAACTACCCGGCGCCGCGGCCCGTGGCGCCCGGCGACCCGGCGCTGGACAACATCGAGCTGAGTTCCCCCGGCGTCCACCGCAGCGCCCGGAGCCTGGAGGGAGAGGAGGAGACATTCGGGCCGAAGAGGAGACTAAAGAGAGGAGCGAAGACGCTGCCCGGACTAATTAAATGAGAGGACGTGATTGGAGGACGTGATTGGAGGACGGAGCACCGCTCGCTGCTTCTGATTGGGCGGTTATGAACTAATCAACAAGTGCCTGATGTAGAGGATTTCTTATGGACATCGTAGAGGGGACGGGGGGGGTCACAGGCTGGGACTATTTTAACTCATCTATGCTATTGAATTTAGAAAATCTGTTTACTTTGTTTTTTGTTTTTGTTTTTGTCTCCAAGGAGACGGTCGTCTTAAAACAGATTCAGCGGCTTTTATCTTTCAGCGTCACAGCGTCTCTCAGTCAGTACGTCCGCTGTTTTCGGTTCCTCAAACATTTCGTCATCAGATCGATCGGAGAGAAGTTTTCCGCTTTCAGTTCTGCTGTTTGTTGTTCGCCTGGTTGGTTAAGTGCCTCCTAAAACCGTCTGCAAGAAATTTTAAATGCAGAAATACGAAAACAAAATATTTCTACACATTTAGACAACAAACAAGCAACAGTGTCACTCTTTATTTTTTAATATCACCAACGTTTTGTTTCAGTTTTTCAGTTTTAGGACCTCACTGTAAAATCTGACGAGTTGATTTTACTTTAAAGAAATCAGGAAACTAATTGGCTTTAAAAATGATGTTAATATAATTGTTAATCTTAAGTTATATTTATTTTATATCTAATTGTTGAGTTTACTTAAAGTTGTGAAGTTGTTGCAACCTGAAAATGAGAAATTTAATCAAATCTTTCTAAGTTCCTAAAACTGTCCAAATAAATGATCTTTCTAAGTTTACAGTAACTTCAGTAAACCAAGTATACTCCAAAACATGTAGCAGAATTTAGTGACAAATTTTAATTTGATTTTCTAAACTACATTAAAAAATGACAAATAAATCTGCCTTAATCTTCGAACTTCATCATCGCAAATTCCTCTTTGTGATGATCGAGTTAAGTCAGACTAACTTAGTTTACTGAAGCTGCTCCGGTTCGAAAGAAGAAGGAAATTTCATTGTCATTCTTAAGTTGCAACAACTTCACAAAATAAAGTAATTACAGCTAAATTTCTGGTAAATTTAACACTTAGATGTGAACATAAATTAAGATTAATAGTTATATTTACTTTCCTTTGTCAAGGCAGTCAGTTTACAAAATTATTTTACGTAAGATCACCTTGTCAGATTTGACAGTGTAATATTTTCCCATTTTGTTTCTAAAATACTGAAATAATTAAATCACACACGTTACCTCCGAGCTGCTGACAGGTGAGTTAGCTTCTTCGTGTACCTGCGGCCGCTCAGCCAATCACAGTAAAGCACAAAATAATCACGTTTCCGTCGACAAACAGCTTAACGAAGTGAAATTCTGCTCAGATGACAGATTTTTGGGGGAACAGGAAGTGAATTGATTTTGTCTCGTCTGCAGAAAATTCTCAAACTTTTCACCCCGACAGTCTAAACCTGCATCTTAATCTTTTTTATTTCTTTTTCTTTGTTTTTTTAAGTCTCTCCGACTCTACAGCAGGTCGTTTCCCTCGAGACAAATTTATCTTTTATCTTCACGACTAAAAGAAAAAATTATTTATGTAAAGTTTTGCATGTTTTTGTTTTTCCATTTATCATGTGATGTATGATATTTTTAATCTCATAGAGCCGTAGACACATTTTACTGTTACATTTAAAGATCTTTTTTGTTTTTTAAGTTTTCCTCCAGTGTTCGGTGAGGAGTCGCTTTTTGTCGCAGTATTAAGCTCAGACTGATGTTGCTCTGCATTTCAGAAGTTTGGTGAAAAGAAATAAGTTGTAAAAACAGTAACAGCTCATGTAAGACAGAGTTTTTATATTTCTTCATAAATGTATTTTGAGTTTTTCAGGTTTCTGATGTCGTTGTAACTGATGGGAGCTGTTGGTCGTGTTGCCGATGGAAAACTAAAGAAACAACAGGAGCGAAAAACTAGTTGATTTTTAAAGACTGACGGTCGATTTTTTTTTTGGTTTAGTGTTTCAGTCGTTCTGCCTCCATTTGTAACATTTATCACCGAGCTAATTTAAGTTAAACTGGACGCCATCTGTCCAGAAGAAAAGTGTTTGGGGTTATTTTTCATTTTTTATGTAGAAACTGGAGACTGATTTCTTAAATTTGTTTCTTTGCTGGAGATCAGTTATATAAAGACACGTCCAGTTATTTGGAAAAAGGTGTGCTTTGTTTATTCACCTGTGGATGTCATATTTTCTCTTTCAGAGTGAACTTATTTGCCCAAAATTGAAGCACATGCTAAACTTTTTCAAATATCTTGGAAGTCTTGTCAGCGTCTCTGAGGCCTTCAGGTCAGCGAGGAGTTAAAACCGGCCGCACCTCCGACCAGGACACGTTACAAAAAAAAAAAAAATCAAGGAAGTAATTTATTTTTTACTTGGTATTGATTTTCTCAGAACAATAAAACGGAAGTACAAGCGTTGTTGCTGTTGTTTGTTTGTTTGTTTGTTTGTTTGTTGAGTGTGTTGCTGTCGCTCAGCAGGTGTCGGGACTCGACTCGAGCAGCAGGAAAACGCCGGAGCGAGTCGGAGCCGCAGGGAGCTGATTGGGAACCAGCAGGTGAGCTGCAGCACCGAGTCCAACATCACACCTCTGCTTCGTGCTCGAAAAGAGAACCAGCGGTTAGACAAAGCTGAAAAAAACAGCTTTTACTAAAAATGTCAGATCCGGACAGCAGAGCCAACAACACCCAGATTTTCTTTTCCAGCCCGGATGCAGCTGATAGCTCTCACTGATCTGTGGACGGCGTGATGAGGCGCTGTCCGACAGTACGAGGAAAATCACACGAGACTTTGTGTGTTTCATGCAAAACGTTTTTCAAACTCCCCCTGCAGAGAATCACAAAATTTTCCATGAGAGCATGAAAGCCGTCCGACAAACACCAGAGTTCGGCCTTATCTCCGCCAGGCCAACAAGATGTTTTTGTGTTTTGTTTGAACGTGACGTCGCGTCAGCGTGAAAACTGCAGATGGAGAGCAGGAGGGGATTCTTTTCTGCACGGAGAGGCACGACAAAATGCCAAAGTTTTGATCCGTTTACAGCCGTGCCGACCGGCCGAATCGGTAAGAAAACGAGTCCTAAAAGTAGTGAATCACGGAGAAACGGAGGCAGACATGGATTAAAATCCTGCGTCTAGAGTCTGTAGAAGTGGAGGCAGAGAAGTGGTGGGTGTTGTGGATGTTTTCAGCGTTGTTTCTGATCGCCTCTGAGAAAGGTCGAACACAGCAGCTACAGCGAGCCAGCTGGCACGAAGCCTGATGCTGCATCCAGACGTGTAAAGTTACTTTACAGTTGAAATAGAAATATAAAAAGACAGTGATTCAAAATAAGACGAGTCACTCGGAGCTGCTAACGTTCAGATGTGGTCGACCCCAAAGATGAAGAGACGTTTTCAGCATCTGTGTTTGACCGAGCCAACAGGAAATCGTCATAA